>NC_135826.1:22353924-22492061 GCF_964213995.1 Mustelus asterias
TACAGAAAGAGGCCATTCGGCCCATCGAGTGCACCGACCACAATCCCACCCAGGCCCTATCCCCACATATTTACCCACTAATTCCTCTAACCTACGCATTTCAGGACACTAAGGGCAATTTTTAGCATGGCCAATCAACCTAACCCGCACATCTTTGGACTGTGGGAGGAAACCGGAGCACCCCGGAGGAAACCCACGCAGACACGAGGAGAATGTGCAAACTCCACACAGGCAGTGACCCAAACCGGGAATCGAACCCAGGTCCCTGGAGCTGTGAAGCAGCAGTGCTAACCACTGTGCTACCGTGCCGCCCCATTGTCTCCAGACAAGACAGCCAGTGAAACTCTGCAGGTCCACGCAACTGTGGGAGTTACAAATAGTGTGACATAAACCCAATATCCCGGTTGAGGCCGTCCTTGTGTGTGCGGAACTTGGCTATCAGTTTCTGCTCAGCGACTCTGCGCTGTCGTGTGTCGCGAAGGCCGCCTTGGAGAACGCTTACCCGAATATCAGAGGCCGAATGCCCGTGACCGCTGAAGTGCTCCCCAACAGGAAGAGAACAGTCTTGCCTGGTGATTGTCGAGCGGTGTTCATTCATCCGTTGTCGCAGCGTCTGCATAGTTTCCCCAATGTACCATGCCTCGGGACATCCTTTCTTGCAGCGTATCAGGTAGACAACGTTGGCCGAGTTGCAAGAGTATGTACCGTGTACCTGGTGGATGGTGTTCTCACGTGAGATGATGGCATCTGTGTCGATGATCCGGCACGTCTTGCAGAGGTTGCTGTGGCAGGGTTGTGTGGTGTCTTGGTCACTGTTCTTCTGAAGGCTGGGTAGTTTGCTGCGGACAATGGTCTGTTTGAGGTTGTGCGGTTGTTTGAAGGCAAGAAGTGGGGGTGTGGGGATGGCCTTGGCGAGATGTTCGTCTTCATCAATGACATGTTGAAGGCTCCGGAGGAGATGCCGTAGCTTCTCCGCTCCGGGGAAGTACTGGACAACGAAGAGTACTCTGTCCACTGTGTCCCGTGTTTGTCTTCTGAGGAGGTCGGTGCGGTTTTTCGCTGTGGCGCATTGGAACTGTTGATCAATGAGTCTAGCGCCATATCCTGTTCTTATGAGGGCATCTTTCAGCGTCTGGAGGTGTCTGTTGCGATCCTCCTCATCCGAGCAGATCCTGTGTATACGGAGGGCTTGTCCGTAGGGGATGGCTACTTTAACGTGTTTAGGGTGGAAGCTGGAGAAGTGGAGCATCGTGAGGTTATCCGTGGGCTTGCGGTACAGTGAGGTGCTGAGGTGACCGTCCTTAATGGAGATGCGCGTGTCCAAGAATGCAACCGATTCCGGAGAGTAGTCTATGGTGAGCCTGATGGTGGGATGGAACTTGTTGATGTCATCATAGAGTTGTTTCAGTGATTGTTCACCATGAGTCCAAAGGAAGAAAATGTCATCGATGTATCTAGTGTATAGCATCGGTTGAAGGTCCCGTGCGGTGAAGAAGTCTTATTCGAACCTGTGCATGAAGATGTTGGCATATTGAGGTGCAAATTTGGTCCCCATGGCTGTTCCGTGTGTCTGGATGAAGAACTGGTTGTTGAAGGTGAAGATATTGTGGTCCAGGATGAAGCGGATGAGATGTAAAATTGCATCTGGAAACTGGCAGTTGTTGGCGCTGAGCACTGAGGCCGTTGCAGCAATGCCATCGTCATGGGGGATGCTGGTGTAGAGTGCTGAGACATCCATTGTGACGAGGAGCGCTCCTGGTTCAACTGCTCCATGTGTGCCGAGTTTCTGTAGGAAGTCCGTCGTGTCGCGACAAAAGCTGGGGGTTCTTTGTACAATGGGTTTCAGGATGCCCTCGACATAGCCGGAGAGGTTCTCGCACAGGGTCCCATTGCCCGATACGATGGGACGGCCGGGTGTGTTTGCCTTGTGTATCTTCGGGAGGCAGTAGAGATCTCCAACGCGGGGAGTACGTGGGATGAGAGCACGGAGGGTGTTCTGAAGGTCCGGATCAAAGGTCTTGATCAGAGTGTTGAGTTGACGGGTGTGTTCTTTGGTCGGATCTGCAGGTAACTGTCTGTAGTGTTCCTCGTTGTTGAGTTGTCGGTACACTTCTTTGCAGTAATCCGTTCTGTTCAGTATGACGATGGCCCCTCCTTTGTCTGCTGGTTTGATGACAATGTTGCGGTTGGTCTTGAGAGCGTGGATGGCGTTACGTTGTGCTTGGGTGATGTTCGGGGCTGTCTTGTGAGTGCGGCTGATGAATTTGGTGTTGACGCACCTCCTGACGGCTTGGGCATACATGTCAAGTCGAGGGCAGCGGCCTTCCGGAGGAGTCCAATTCGACTCTTTCCTCTTCGGATGCACTGCGGATCTCTCTGTCGGCTGTTCCGGTTCATTGGCTGTCTCATTGTGTTCGTTGTTGGCCTCTTGGGGTTTGTGGAAGAACTCCCGCAGCCTCATTCGCCTGATGAATTCCTCTGTGTCTGCTGCGAGACTGATGGGGTCTATTTTGGTGGTGGGGCAAAAATTAAGCCCTCGGCTGAGAACTTCGATTTCATCTGGTTGAAGTGTGTAGTCGGACAAGTTGACGATGGACTTCCCTGCAGTGGTACTGTTTTCTACTGTGGTACCGGGGGAGGCTTGGTTGCTGCTGGTGGTGATGCCGAGTTTCTCAAGTTTCCTGTTCTTGGTGTGCATGTAGATGGTGTAGTTCCTTTGTCTCGTCTGCTTGGCAGAGTTTCGCAGCTGGTCTGCGTCCTGAGCGCACGTTGAGAACATGGATTCGATCTTGGTTTCCAGGCTGCGGCGTTTGCTGTAGAGTTGGTGTATGAGGTGGTTGAGGAGGGTGAGAGAGGTGCGACGGCAAAGTCTCTCATTTGCACCTCAATATGCCAACATCTTCATGCACAGGTTCGAACAAGACTTCTTCACCGCACGGGACCTTCAACCGATGCTATACACTAGATACATCGATGACATTTTCTTCCTTTGGACTCATGGTGAACAATCACTGAAACAACTCTATGATGACATCAACAAGTTCCATCCCACCATCAGGCTCACCATAGACTACTCTCCGGAATCGGTTGCATTCTTGGACACGCGCATCTCCATTAAGGACGGTCACCTCAGCACCTCACTGTACCGCAAGCCCACGGATAACCTCACGATGCTCCACTTCTCCAGCTTCCACCCTAAACACGTTAAAGAAGCCATCCCCTACGGACAAGCCCTCCGAATACACAGGATCTGCTCGGATGAGGAGGATCGCAACAGACACCTCCAGACGCTGAAAGATGCCCTCATAAGAACAGGATATGGCGCTAGACTCATTGATCAACAGTTCCAATGCGCCACAGCGAAAAACCGCACCGACCTCCTCAGAAGACAAACACGGGACACAGTGGACAGAGTACCCTTCGTTGTCCAGTACTTCCCCGGAGCGGAGAAGCTACGGCATCTCCTCCGGAGCCTTCAACATGTCATTGATGAAGACGAACATCTCGCCAAGGCCATCCCCACACCCCCACTTCTTGCCTTCAAACAACCGCACAACCTCAAACAGACCATTGTCCGCAGCAAACTACCCAGCCTTCAGGAGAACAGTGACCAAGACACCACACAACCCTGCCACAGCAACCTCTGCAAGACGTGCCGGATCATCGACACAGATGCCATCATCTCACGTGAGAACACCATCCACCAGGTACACGGTACATACTCTTGCAACTCGGCCAACGTTGTCTACCTGATACGCTGCAAGAAAGGATGTCCCGAGGCATGGTACATTGGGGAAACTATGCAGACGCTGCGACAACGGATGAATGAACACCGCTCGACAATCACCAGGCAAGACTGTTCTCTTCCTGTTGGGGAGCACTTCAGCGGTCACGGGCATTCGGCCTCTGATATTCGGGTAAGCGTTCTCCAAGGCGGCCTTCGCGACACACGACAGCGCAGAGTCGCTGAGCAGAAACTGATAGCCAAGTTCCGCACACACAAGGACGGCCTCAACCGGGATATTGGGTTTATGTCACACTATTTGTAACTCCCACAATTGCGTGGACCTGCAGAGTTTCACTGGCTGTCTTGTCTGGAGACAATACACATCTTTTTAGCCTGTCTTGATGCTCTCTCCACTCCCATTGTTTTGTTTCTTAAAGACTGGATTAGTTGTAAGTATTCGCATTCCAACCATTATTCATGTAAATTGAGTCTGTGTCTTTATAAGTTCTGTTTGTGAACAGAATTCCCACTCACCTGAAGAAGGGGCTTAGAGCCTCGAAAGCTTGTGTGGCTTTTGCTACCAAATAAACCTGTTGGACTTTAACCTGGTGTTGTTAAACTTCTTACTGTTTTCTGAGGATCCCAGGGACCCGGGTTCGATTCCCAGCTTGGGTCACTGTCTGTATAGAGTCTGCATATTCTGCCCATGGATTTCCTCCGGGTGCTCCGGTTTCCTCCCACAGTCTAAAGATGTGCGCGTTAGCTGGATTGGCCATGCTAAATTGCTGCTTAGTGTCAGGGGGACTAGCTAGGGTAAATGCATGGAGTTGTGGGGATAGGGCCTGGGTGGAATTGTGGTCGGTGCAGGCTCAATGGCTGAATGACCTCCTTCTGCACTATAGGGAATCTATGATTCTATGATTCAATATAACAAATTGATTGTTGTAAAGTTTTGAAAAGGATGATAAGCAGCAGATAATCTGAGGCGACAGGAAACCTGGTGTTGTCCTTGCAGACAGAAATCTGTTCAGTAAAACAGTTATTCCTGGTCGTTTAATTCACTGATAGAATTATCAACACAATGAATCATAATAGTTTTTGCAGGCAGCATTACTGAAACAAAAAATAACAAGTGAAGCAATTATTTTTTTATGATTTAGTACCCCGAGGCAAACATGGACCATATGTCACATTAGTTATTGTGTGAGCATATCAGATGCACAGGAAAGATCCTAGAGTCAAGTTGCTGAGTGACAGCCAACCTCACACATATTAAAAAGTTGCTTTCCCCAAATAATAACCAATATTTCAACTGTACTTCCTCCTTCACGACAGAAACAAGACAGCATGATTTTAACTGAATTTTAAACGCTAAAGAACTCCTGAGCCGGCCAAGATGGGGTTAGAATAGAATCATAGAATCCCTACAGTGCAGAAAAAGTTTAAAGTTTATTTATTAGTCACAAGTAAGGCTTACATTAACACTGCAATGAAGTTACTGTGAAGTTCCCTTAGTCGCCACAGTTCGGCGCCTGTTCGGGTCAATGCACCTCACCAGCATGTCTTTCAGACTGTGGGAGGAAACCGGAGAGAGAGGGAGATGGAGAGAGGGAGAGAGAGACAGGGAGAGAGAGAGAGACGGAGGAAACCCACGCGGACACGGGGAGAACGTGCAAACTCCACACAGACAGGCACCCACGCCAGGAATCTAACCCGGGTCCCTGGCGCTGTGAAGCAGCAGTGCTAACCACTGTGCTACCGTGCCGCCCAGAAGGCCATTCAGTCTGCACCAACAACAATCCCACCCAAGCCCTATCCCCTAACCCCACATATTTAGCCTGCTAATTCCCCTGACGCTGGGGGCAATTTAGCATGACCAATCAACCTAACCCACACATCTTTGGACTGTAGGAGGAAACTGGAGTACCTGGAAGAAACCCATGTAGACACAGGGAGAAAGTACAAACTCCACACAAACAGTTACCCAAGGCCAGAATCGAACCCGGGTCTCTGGCGCTGTGAGGCAGCAGTGCTAACCACTGTGCCACCGTGCTGTGTTGGATTAGTTTGCATTTATCACAAGAAACAATCTTGGTATAGGACTTGAATTCAGCACTGGGAGCGACCACTCAGTAGCTCAAAAAACAGTGTCACAATGATGTGACTTGTGCATGTGTTATAATCTGTAATTTCACCACTTGACCAAATATATACTGACCTGTTTAAAAAGAGCTTTTAAAAGACAAGAAATGATACTGCCACAAGTCACCTGATGTCTGGTATTGCCAGTGACCTTTCTGGAAAGTTCCAATGTGGAATACAATTCAACATGCCATGACATTCTTCCCTGGATATTCACATCTGAGGATGTCAAGATCCACTTCAAAGGAATCTACCAAAATGTACCAAGCATAGCATTTAAGTTTCTATAAGATTCCAGCAAAGACAGAAAGCCTGCTGGAACCATAGCTGTATGAAAGATGTTTTCCAACCTCATCAGGATGAATAATGACTTATTCTGGGATCAATGACTGTAACATGACAGAATCTACTCATTCTCTGGCCATGAAGCTAAAGCACTATTGATTCAGACATCAGGTAAACAAACACCTTCTGAAATTATTACAGGAAGGGAGTCATTGGCCAGGATTCTCCCAAAACATTTTAAGTTCCCAACATGTGGGAAAGTGGGAGCAAATCCCGCCTTTTTTTTAAGCGTGATTTCCAGGATCAATCTCTGACAATCTGTGCATCACAGAGTGTCCTAGCATGATTCACTCTGGAAATCTGTGGGCGGTACCCATTCCCACCCAAAAGGCTGGCAGTGTAGTGCTGAGCGGGCCATTGCGCTATTGTTGCAATAGACAAAGTTGAAAAATGTTTTTATATATCACATGAAATAAGTATTGGAACATGCTGGATGTTCAAAATGTAGCAGATTTGGTTAAAAAAGTGAAACACCTACAACATATTAAAGTTTTACATTTGCGTGCCCTTTTCTCCCCACTTTTCCTGTTACACAAATCTTTGTCTATATTAGTTATGGAAGGTGCCTATATAAGCTTCCCACGATATGATTATACTCTTTCCCAAAAGGTAGTTGGAGCTCGGTCAACGAAAGTTTTAAAGATTGAGATGGGTATATTTCTGTTAGGGAAGAGTGTTACAGAATTTGGAACCAATTTGGGTTGATGGAATTGAGATAAACCAAGACCTAATTGAATGGTCAAATAGGCTCACGGGGCCTGCTGCTCTCTGAAGCGTTATCTCTTTCAGAACATGGTACTAAACTGAAAACATTTTCTTGTAAATGAGGTGCTAATATGAGTCAATTATATTTGCGATAATTGTAATTGTTCAACTGATAGTTAAAGTAAGGATATATCAGTTATATTGGGCCAGACCATCCATGTAGGTTATGGTTATGGAATAAATCATCAATTTTATAATTATATTTTTTAACTGGATTTTACTGTTTAGACAATGAATGTGCTTGAATAGCTTAGGGCAGGTTGGGCCAAGAAGTTAATAACGTTGAAATGAACAGAGTTGTGCAGACAAACAAATGAGAAAAAATAGCATCAGAGTACATATGTTTTAGCGGTTGAGGGTCTGATTTTTATGACGACGCTCTGCTGTAACTGATGAACTAAGTTCAAAGTATTAGGCTCTTCATGCTACCAGAATCCTTTATTAATAAAGTGGCACCATATTAGTCACACATGCTACTGACCTGCTCGCATTTATTAACAGCTGACTTGGTCATGGCAAAAGCCAATTCTGAGATGAGGCAATTAGCAGAACATTTCCCTTGAGTACGTGCTGTGTCAAGAGTACAGAAAGTCTGCCCCTCCCATGCATCTAAAGGCAGAATTTATTTCAAAGGTACAGCCCCCCCCCTGAACAGCGACTGCAGCGAGTGGTGCAGCAGAATTTGCCTGATAAGATCGCAGGCCTCTGGAGTTTGAAGATAAAAATCATCTTCAGATTATTCTCCCGAGAAGCAACATTTACCAAAAATGGTTACAAGATATTTTTGGCTCAGAGTAATCTTCTCCTTTATTTTTCAAGTGTATAAACTGCATTTATTTCTTCTTGAGTTTTCTCCCCTTGCAATTAATGGCCTAACCACGGAAAAGTGCTGTGCTTTTTTTCTTTGCTATGGGTGGGGAGAGGAAGCAGGCCCTGAGTTTACCTCTGCTGTTACAGGCCCCATGTTGGTGTTACTCTGGTCGACAGGCTAGCTGTGTATCCAAATGATCTACCTGTTCCCAAGGCCACACTAAACTGAAGGGCTAACTGAATTTACAAGGAACATATTTCTGAAAACCAAAATGTATGAAGTAATCCATAAGGTGACAAGGGGTGGCATGGTGGCACAGTGGTTAGCACTGCTGCCTTACAGCGCCAGGGACCCGGGTTCGATTCCTGGCTTGGGTCACTGTCTATGCGGAGTTTGCACGTTCTCCCCATGTCTGCGTGGGTTTCCTCCAGGTGCTCTGGTTTCCTCCCACAATCCTGAAAGACATGCTGGTTAGTGCATTGGCCGTGCTAAATTCTCCTTCAGTGTACCCGAACAGAGTGTGGCGACTAGGGGATTTTCACAGTAACTTTGTTGCAGTGTGAATATAAACCTACTTGTGAAAATAATCAATAAACTTAAAGTTATTTCCCAGGTGAAGAATAGCCTATTCAGCGTCAATGTGCACATCAGAAATAATGGCTGGTTCACCTCTCTGCAATCTTGCTCGAAAATGCGAGGCTAAACAATAGAAATTGTATTGCTAAAATATGTGAAATAAAGTGTTAAATTGATGTAGGTATACAAAGAAACAGCTCCTGTTCTGCCATTGCCTTGACCTTGGCATGCACTGAGCTACAGTGAAAGTTCCTCCCTTCATCTTTCTCCTTTACAAAACTTTAGTAACAAATTCTTCACCAAAATTATAATTCAGCATCCAGCGCTAATGAAATTGATTTAATAATCAGTGACAGGGTTGTGAGCAGCAGAGGACATATACTGTGTCCCTAATGCTGTCAGATGTGGCACTTCTGATTCAAGTAATTAAAAGAAGCTTGATTCACTTCTCAGAGAGTGATAAATATATATGCTGATCAGATGGCGGGATATGCCCAGCAATTTGTCCCAATCTTTAATATACACACTCTTCCCTCCCCACTTTGCCTAATACAAATGAGACCCAACAATGAAGGCGTGATTTAATTTGCTAGGCATATAAAACTCTGTATTATATATGTATGTTAATCAGTTTACTGGAATGATTATTTTTATCTGTCAGATGTAAAGACATCCAGTTGAGTAGAATTCTTGATTTACATCCTCTGCAGTGGGCAAGTACAGAGCATAATTGAGCATACTGAAATGAGGTGGGAGGAACTCACTTTCTTAACTTTCACCCAGTTGAGAATTAAACTTGAGCTTGTCTTATTTCTGTTTTTGCTTAAAAAAATAAAATTAATGAAGCAGTTTCCTTCTGTTTGATAATTCAAGCAAAATCCTAAGTGTTTACTTTGTGGGTGGCATGGTGGCACAGTGGTTAGCACTGCTGCCTCACAGTGCTAGGGACCCGAGTTCGATTCCTGGCTTGGGACACTGTGTGGAGTTTGCACATTCTCCCCATGTCTGTATGGGTTTCCTCCGGGTGCTCCGGTTTCCTCCCACTATCTGAAAGACGCGCTGGTTAGGTGCATTGACCCGAACAGGCGCCGGAATATGGCGATCAAGGGAATTTCACAGTAACTTCATTGCAGTGTTAATGTAAGCCTTACTTGTGACTAATAAATAAACTTTTACAATGTATCCAAATTTCAATATGTTATTGAAGAAAATCTTTTTGAATGCATTTTTGATGTTGATGGTGAGCACCCCCAGGACTTACATGGGGAATCCCTAATTGGCTCACCAGTCAGACTTCTAGAATACGAGTTCCCAGGTGATTGGTAATTACCTTACCAGGTGGAACTTGTGCCCCGAGCACTTTATAAAGCAGGCCCCTGAGCGGGCCCATTATTGTAATGTCCCGGTTGGGACCTATTTGTGTTCACTACAGGCTTGTGGTTTTGCTTCGCTTTGTTTTGTACAATACAGTTGACTCCTGAGTTATTACACTGGTGACGAAGTAAAAGGAACGCTTCGGTAACCCTGCTCAACAGATTCTGGTAAGCCTGTATCGTGAAGATTTACAATACTGTTTTTCAGGAAATTGGAGCCACATGATGTGAGTGTTGAGGACTGGCCACAATATGCTGCGAGAATGAAGTACTTCTTCCAGCTGAATGGAATAGAAGGCGATAACCAGCAAAAGATCATCCTAATGACCGTATATAGGGCTGCAACTTTCAGTATTATAAAAAGTCTGACGTATTCGACAACACTGATTCTAAAACCTTTCATGAATTATTGGAAATGTTGTGATAAACCCCAGGACTTACATGGGGAATCCCTGAGTGACCTCCCAATCAGATCCATAGAATGCGAGTTCCCGGGTGATTGGTAATTACCTTACCAAGTGGAACTCGTGTCCCGAGCCCTTTATAAAGCAGGCCCCTGAGTGGGTCCATTATTGTAACATTCGAGCTGGGACCTATTTGTGTTCAACACAGGTTTGTGGTTTTACTTTACTTGTACTTTGTGCAATAAAGCATCATTCCTTTACAGTTATTACATTGCTACACACAGCAAACAGATTTTCTATCCCCTCAATTCAGTGACTAAACGTCCTGATCGGGCTTGTGATTTTCACTTGAACTATTCTTGACTTGTTTCTTTTGACAACTCTCTCTCTCTCTCTCTCTCTTCAGAGTGATGGCTTGTGCTGTGATATGATTCATGGAAACTTGATAGCCCTCAGTTACCTTGTCAAGGAGCCATTCTTGCAACTCATATGCAATTCATATGCAACTGGTAACTGAGTATTGATATACACCTCCAACTCTAGGACATTACTGCCAAGCACACTACTGCCTTCATCTGACATCCAGTAATATATTCTTTCCAGTGGATGTCACAGGATAATGACAGTTTTTTTCTTCTCTAGCTGAAGGTCTGAAGCATTCATTGCACCCTCCATGAAATTAGTTGACTCAACACAGAATCTGGAATATTCTATGATATTCTTATTGACTCATTTAGAAACCAATTTTAAATGCAACCTTTCAGGATTTCAGTACAGTGGCTTACTCATTTGTTTCATATACATTTCTTTCTCCTACCCACATACCAGATTTCAAACGTCAATCTGAGGTTCTGTTTACCTGCCGTGCTGAGTGAGAGGACTTTATCTGCCCAAGAAGCCTCAGTTGAACCTTTATCCGAAGTCACCATCGCAGCTGTTGCATATGTCTGAGGCAGTGTTGGTAGGAGTGACCATTGAACAGTTCCTATGGAGATGAAGTCATGTCTTCACACAAGGGTACCCTCCGTGTTGTGTGGCTCTACCACCTTGCTAAATGGGACAGATTCAGAGCAGATCGAGCAGCTCAAAACTGGGTATCCATGAGCCATCAGCAGCAGCAGAATTGTATTCAACCACAATCTGTAATCTCATGGCCTGGCATATCCCTCGCTTGACTATGACCATCAACCCAAGGAATCAACCCTCGTTCAATGAAGAGTGCATGTCCGGAGCATAGAAACCATAGAATCCCTACAGTGCAGAAGGAGGCCATTCAGCCCATTGAATCCACACCAACCACAATCCCATCTAGACCGTATCCCCTTAGCCCCACGTATTTAACCTGCAAGTTCCCCTGAAACTAAGGGGCAGTTT
Organism: Mustelus asterias; assembly: GCF_964213995.1. NCBI lineage: Eukaryota > Metazoa > Chordata > Chondrichthyes > Carcharhiniformes > Triakidae > Mustelus > Mustelus asterias. Next base: position 22,365,442 of record NC_135826.1, read on the forward strand.
AGCATGGCCAATCAGCCTAACCCATACATCTTTAGACTGTGGGAGGAAACCGGAGCACCGGAAACGCACGCAGACACAAGGAGAATGTGCAAACTCCGCACAGGCAGTGACCCAAGCCGGGAATCGAACCTGGGCGCTGTGAGGCAACAGTGAGAACCACTGTGCTGCCCCAGCAGCACTAGACATGCCTAAATATGAGGTGCCAACCAATGACACTGAAACGCATTATTACATGTATGTTAAACAGCAGAAGCAATATTTTTTTAGAAAGATCAAAATGATTCCACAGCCAACAGTGCAAATCATAGATCTGTAGTCCCAATACATTTGGTCTTGAATGACAGTGAACACTTAAGTAAGTAACCTTGCCAGTGATGTTCATATGCCATGAATAAATTAAAAAGAAACAGTATAACTGTTTTAGTACAGGTACATTATAGTAACTGACGTATAGCTTAAGTATCTCAACAATGTTTCAACACACTAATATCAAGGAGGGAGTTGTGAATGGATGCTTAACATTTCTGATGTTCAAGGTGTTTTACAGATTTCTTAAACACAATGCCTGAACTGGGTAACTGCACACAGAGTTCATTCTGTGGTATGCTTTCATTTTATCTTGCCTTGTCAGAGGCCTGACATAATTTCAAGCCATACAATCTAATCTGCATCCCTCGCCAAATGACAAACTGCACAGGGCAAAGTGCTGCTACTTATTAAGTGCTGCAAGTCTGTAAATTGCTGCAACCTACTGACCAGCCAATTGTCCACGGTCGACTAAAGTTCATTCATTCACAATCTGTGCTGAAATCAGTCGACTGGAGTAGCTGACAGTCTAATTTATGATATGTGCTGATGTGACTTTGCCAGGTTCTTAAACGGACAAATTGGATTGCTTGCTGTTCGAATAGTAACCTTTAGTAAACTGACAAAGTGGAACTTTTCTGAGGAAGGAGGTGCACAGCAGCCTGTAGTAAAACACAATAGATGCCATTAAAGCAAAGTCAATCAAAGCTCTGTGAGTAATTAAGAAGGGAAAATGTGTTCATGTACCTTGCATTACGTTGTAGAGCTGAATTAATTATCTTACACCCCAAAAATACAGAATATTAAATTAAATTACATAGAATTTACAGCACATAAACAGGCCATTCGGCCCAACTGGTCAATGCTGGTGTTTATGTTCCACACTAGCATCTTGCCACCTTGCTTCATCTGACCCTATTTGAAGTTTTGCATTCTGTCACAGAGTTGGAAACTATGAAGCAATTACTGCTGGGAAATTGGAAATTAATACCGAAATATACAACTGAATTCCTTCACTAGATACGACACAATTGTGCAGTAGAAGCCCTTCAAACGATGACTGAAACAGAGGTGAGGGTACAAAAAAGAATGAGAGGTCATTATTTCTGGGAACCAAGTGACATGCATTACTATATACGGAGCCCAGATATAAAAAGTAAATCAACGAATACTGTATATAACCTAAACACATAAGATTATGAAGGAAATAGATAAGATAGAAGTAGGGAAGTTTTTTCCACTGGCGGGTGAAACCAGAACTAGGGGGTATGGCCTCAAAATAAGGGAGACTAGGTTTAGGACTGAGTTGAGGAGAAACTTCTTCACCCAAAGGATTGTGAATCTGTGGAATTCCCAGCCCAGTGAAGCAGTTGAGGCTACCTCATTGAATGTTTTTAAGGCAAGGATAGATACATTTTTGAACAGTAAAGGAATTAAGGGTTATGGTGAGCGGGTGGGTAAGTGGAGCTGAGTCCATGAAAAGATCAGCCATGATGTTCTTATGTTCTTATTATGTTTTTTTAGCAGTGCTGATGTCACAAGCCCACGTGGCAGATGAATGTGATAAGCTTTCTGGTGGGGGACAAGACAAAACTAAGTGGTGCCGTGCAGTTCAAGAATGGCAAAGACCACAGGTTGTTCACAGTCTGTGTCCTCTGTTACTCTGCGGAAGCGTTAAGGAGTGAATTTTGTGAGTTTTGTTTGCACAGAAGACAGATTTTTTTCACTCGTCAAATAAAACTTCTCAGAAGGTTAAGTATGGAGATCAATGCTGGGAGTAGAAATAAAAACAAACATTTGCTGGAAATTGTGGTGAACCATCGTTGGTTACCACTGTGGGGTTATTCCAATGTTACTGTTGGGTTAGGGTGTTGCCACTGTGGGGTTGTTATAATGTTGTTGTTGGGTTAGGGTGTTTACACTGTGGGATTAATATACCTGTGGTGGATGCTGTTATGGCACATCCCGGTCGGGCCCCGCCTCCTGGGGAGAGGTATAAGACCCTCTGCTCAGGCGGGACCCCTCCAGTTTGGATTGGTGTACTCGTGTTAGATAGTTCCATTGTTTGTCAATAAAAGCCTTCAATCACTGAAGCCTTGTACCTCGTGCTTGATTGTCACGCATCAATTTTATTGACAAACACAAAACTCTCGACAGTAAAGAGAGTATGGAGCAAATGCTGAAACCAGAGCATCTGACGCTGGACCCACGTGCGGTCGGTGCCTCTAACACCTTCGACCACTGGCTGAAGTGTTTCGAGGACTACCTGGCGGCCTCTGCAGCAGTCACTACGGACGACGACAGACTCCAGGTCCTCCATGCGAGGGTAAGCGACACGGTCTATCTCGCGATTCGTGCGGCCACCACTTACCCGAGGGCCATCGAGCTCTTGAAAAAACGATACACGAGACCACCCAACGAGATTCACGCTCGTTACCTCCTCGCTACACGACGTCGGCAGTCGGGCGAAACCATGGAGGACTACGCCAATGAGCTCTTGCAGCTTGCCAGGGGCTGCGACTGCAAAGCTGTGTCGGCTGAGCAGTACATGTACGACCTCGCCCGAGATGCGTTTGTAGCAGGGGTAGGGTCCTCGTACATCCGGCTTAAGCTACTGGAGAAAGGGAACCTCAACCTGACCCAAGCGATGGAGATGGCTGAGATGCTGGAGGCAGCGTCGAAAAGCTTGGCTCTGTACCCCGAAGACCACGTGGAGACAACGTGGCAGGAGCAAGCACAAACCCCTCCTCGCCCCACGGGCTCGCGCTCCCATATCGACCCGACGACGGCGGCAGCTCCAGGCGGCCAGCGGTGCTATTTTTGCGGAGGAGCCAAGCATCCACGGCAACAGTGTCCAGCAAAAACAGTGATCTGCAGTCAGTGCGGTAAAAAGGGGCACTACGCGAAAGTCTGCAGGTCGAAGCCCAAGAATGGCAGTGCAGCCTGTGACCCTCCAGAGCGGAGACAATCTCCTTCGGCGTCGCAGTATCCACGAGGTCCGACCACGTGCAAATCCAGGACGACGCCATCGTGGCTGGCGGAGGAGGAAGATGACCACCAGGAGTCGCTACGCTTGGCGCCCTCACCCACGTGCGATTCATGGGGGCGGCCATCGTGGTCGACGACGACCAGGAGCGACCAGCAGGGGTCCTCAGTATCAACCTCGGCTGCCTGCAGTGATGTCCAAGGGCCAACGGTAGCGTCGATCTCTCTGGACCAGACCAAGCATCACAGGCTTGACTGTTCGATGATGAACATCAAGGTAAATGGTCGTACTGTGTATTGTCTGTTTGACAGTGGGAGCACCGAGAGTTTTATTCACTCTGACACTGCAAAAAGGTGTGGACTCCGGGTTCTACCTGCCAAACAGACAATTTCTATGGCATCACGGTCCCGGTCTGTACCGATCCAAGGACGTTGTATGGTAACCCTGGAGGTGCAGGGCACAATTTACGAGCGATACAGGCTCCTTGTGTTGCCGCACCTTTGCGCGCCAATTCTCCTCGGACTAAACTTTATGGTCCACATGAAGAGTGTGATCCTACAGTACGGTGGGCCACTCCCTTTGCTGGCAGTAGGGAATCAGCCGCAGCCTCCAAATTGTCCAAAGCGCCCCGCATGCAATCTTTCCACACTAAAGATCACCACACCCTCTTTATTTAAGAATCTGGTACCAGGCTGCAAGCCCATCGCTACTAAAAGTAGGCGTTACAGCGCTGAAGACCGGATCTTCATTAGATCTGAGGTTCAGCGGCTCCTCAAAGAAGGGATCATACAGCCCAGTGCTAGTCCGTGGAGAGCGCAGGTCGTGGTGGTTAAAAGCGGGAACAAACCCCGGATGGTCATCGACTATAGTCAGACCATTAACCGTTATACGCAGCTGGATGCGTATCCTCTCCCGCGCATATCTGATATGGTCAATCAGATTGCGCAGCACCGGATGTTCTCCACCATAGACCTTAAGTCCGCCTACCACCAACTCCCCATCCGCCCAGAGGACCGACAATATACGGCTTTTGAGGCGGATGGTCGTCTGTATCAGTTTCTTAGGGTTCCATTTGGTGTCACCAATGGGGTCTCGGTCTTCCAGCATGCTATGGACCGAATGGTGGACCAGAACGGGTTGCGGGCTACCTTCCCGTACCTGGATAACGTCACCATCTGCAGCCATGACCAGCAGGACCATGACACAAACCTCCAGAACTTTCTGCGCGCTGCGTCTCGCCTGAATCTGACCTATAACAGGGAGAAGTGTGTATTCCGTACGCGCAGGTTAGCTATCCTGGGATACGTGGTGGAAAACGGGGTCATCGGCCCTGATCCAGACCGTATGCGCCCCCTTACTGAACTTCCCTTGCCTGCTAGCGCAAAAGCACTGAGGAGATGCCTCGGCTTTTTTTCTTATTATGCGCAGTGGGTCCCCAATTACGCGGACAAAGCCCGTCCGCTCATCAAGTCCACGACGTTCCCACTCACGCCGGAGGCCCAATTGGCCTTCAAGGCTTTGAAAAGTGACATTGCGAAAGCCATGATGCACGTGGTGGATGAATCCATCCCTTTTCAGGTGGAAAGTGATGCATCGGATTTCGCCCTGGCCGCCTCACTGAACCAGGCAGGCAGGCCCGTCGCGTTTTTTTCCCGCACCCTTCAAGGTCCCGAAATTCGGCATTCAGTGGTGGAGAAGGAGGCTCAGGCTATTGTGGCGGCCATCAGACACTGGCGCCATTACCTGGCGGGGAAGCGGTTCACCCTGATCACGGATCAACGATCCGTGGCGTTTATGTTCAGTAATACGTAGAGGGGCAAGATCAAGAATGATAAGATCTTGCGGTGGAGAATTGAGCTCTCCACCTATAATTACGATATTATGTATCGTCCAGGGAAACTCAACGAGCCCTCGGATGCCCTCTCGCGCGGAACATGCGCTATCATGCAGGAGGACCGCTTGAACGCCCTCCATAATGACCTGTGCCATCCTGGGGTCACTCGGCTCTACCACTTCATAAAAGCCCGTAACCTGCCCTACTCGGTGGAGGATGTCAGGTCTGTAACGAGAAGCTGTCGGATTTGCGCAGAATGCAAACCGCACTTTTATCGACCTGACCGGGCACAATTGGTCAAGGCCACTCGCCCCTTCAAGAGGCTGAGTGTGGATTTTAAGGGCCCCCTTCCCTCAACGGACCGGAATGTGTATTTTCTCAATATCATAGATGAATACTCCCGGGTCCCGTTTGTTGTCCCCTGTGTGGACACGTCGACTGCCACAGTGATTAAGGCATTCAGTGATCTTTTTACCCTGTTCGGGTACCCCTGCTACATACATAGCGACAGGGGCTCGTCGTTCATGAGTAACGACTTGAGGCAATTCCTGCTCTCATACGGGATTGCCTCTAGTAGAACCACGAGCTACAACCCTAGGGGTAACGGACAGGTGGAGAGAGAGAATGCTACAGTCTGGAAGGCTGTCCTATTGGCGCTGAAGTCCAGGGGCCTTCCAGTCTCCCGTTGGCAGGAGGTCCTTCCAAATGTGCTTCATTCCATTCGCTCCCTCCTGTGTACGGCAACCAATGCTACTCCCCACGAGAGGATGTTCTCATTCCCTCGGAAGTCGTCCTCGGGGATCTCCTTACCAGCCTGGTTGACGTACCCAGGACCCGTCCTTCTGTGGCGACATGTGAGGGCCCGCAAGTCCGACCCCTTGGTCGAACCGGTCCAACTCCTCCACGCCAACCCTCAGTATGCCTATGTGGCATATCCTGACGGGCGAGAGGACACAGTCTCGATTCGAGACCTGGCGCCCGCAGGGGACGTAGCAACTCCTGTCGCTCCTATACCCCCTGTCACGAACCCCCTTTCACTTCTTTCTTCCCCAGACGTGGCGCGGTCAGCACCGGGACCAGTGCATAACAGTTATACTCCCATGTACAGCTTGCCTGAGACTCGGAGATTGGCGCCACCACAGAAGGTACCAGGATCCCCTGCACCACCGCTTCACCAGGGTCAACCGGCCCGTGAGTCCTCGAGGGGACAGCCGGACGCTGTTTTGGAGAGAACGCCACCGCAAGCACCTGCTCCGGTGTCGCAACCGGTGTTGAGGAGATCACAGCAACGGTGCGGTCCTCCAGACCGTCTGGACTTGTAGATTTTGTATATATGTAATCTGTTTTCGCACCCCGCCGGCCTTTGTTTTCAAAGGAGGGGTGAATGTGGTGAACCATCGTTGGTTACCACTGTGGGGTTATTCCAATGTTACTGTTGGGTTAGGGTGTTGCCACTGTGGGGTTGTTATAATGTTGTTGTTGGGTTAGGGTGTTTACACTGTGGGATTAATATACCTGTGGTGGATGCTGTTATGGCACATCCCGGTCGGGCCCCGCCTCCTGGGGAGAGGTATAAGACCCTCTGCTCAGGCGGGACCCCTCCAGTCTGGATTGGTGTACTCGTGTTTAGATAGTTCCATTGTTTGTCAATAAAAGCCTTCAATCGCTGAAGCCTTGTACCTCGTGCTTGATTGTCGCGCATCAGAAATACAAAGCAGATGTATTATTGTCTATAAAGGAAGAAAAGGTAAAAGGGATATTTTGACTGGCAGAAACCAGGCGATGGGAAATTAAGTATCTGGACAACTTACTCACCAAAAAACTGCCAGGGACTGGGCCGTATGGTGGCACAGTGGTTAGCACTGCTGCCTGACAGCGCCAGGGACCCGGGTTCAATTCCAGCCTTGGGTCGCTCTCTGTGCAGAGTCTCCACGTTCTCCCCGTGTCTGCGTGGGTTTCCTCCAGGTGCTCTAGTTTCCTCCCACAGTCCAAAGATATGCGGGTTAATGTTTGTTTATTAGTCGCAAGGCTTACATTAACATTGCAATGAAGTTACTGTGAAATTCCCCTAGTCGCCACATTCCGGCGCCTGTTCAGGTCAATGCACTTAACCAGCACGTCTTTCAGACTGTGGGAGGAAAGCGGAGCACCCGGAGGAAACCCACGCAAACACAGGGAGAACGTGCAAACTCCACACAGACGGTGACCCAAGCCAGGAATCGAACCAGGCACTGTGAGGCAGCGGTGCTAACCACTGTGCCATCGTGCCGCCCATAGATTGATTGGTCATAGTAAATAGCCCCTTAGTATCAGGGGGACTAGCAGGGTAAATAAATGGGGATAGGCCCTGTGTGGGATGTGGTCGGTGCAGATTCGGTGGGCCAAATGGCCTCCTTCTGCACTCTGGGGATTCTATGATTTCCAATTTTAATTAACATGTCTGGACAGGAAACTGGGCTCCCTGATCAAAGTTGGGAGAGTTTTAATTCCCATATAATAATTAGAGTCCCAGAATTTCATTGAGCCTTAATAGCAATGTCTTCAGCTTAAATACCTTTTGAAATGGTCTCGCAAGCCCAAGTTCAAGGGCAATTATGGATGGGCTACAAAAACAGCTAGGGCTGTTCTCTCTGGAGCGGAGGAAGCTGAGGGGAGACTTAATAGAGGCTTATAAAATGATGAAGGGGATAGATAGAGTGAACGTTCAAAGACTATTTCCTCGGGTGAATGGAGCTATTACAAGGGGGCATAACTATAGGGTTCGTGGTGGGAGATATAGGAAGGATATCAGTGGTAGGTTCTTTACGCAGAGAGTGGTTGGGGTGTGGAATGGACTGCCTGCAGTGATAGTGGAGTCAGACACTTTAGGAACATTTAAGCGGTTATTGGATAGGCACATGGAGCACACCAGGATGATAGGGAGTGGGATAGCTTGATCTTGGTTTCAGATAAAGCTCGGCACAACATCGTGGGCCGAAGGGCCTGTTCTGTGCTGTACTGTTCTAGGTTCTAACAGCGACATCCACATCCCATGAAAGATTAAAGGAAAAAAAAATAGTTGTGGCTTCATATTGCTGCAGAAGGCAGGGGAATAACTATAGCCAACCATCTCCCATTGGGAGGCCACTGCTGGCGTAGATCCTCATCTGCATTCAAAACTAGAAAGGCATTACATAGAACTTAACAAAGCAAAGAAGGGGGGTAAGACAGATGAAAGTTATGACTCAGGGATATCACAAGCAAGCATTTCAGAGGTTTAATCGCCTGTTGTTAAAATTTGAAAACAACAAGGAACTGGGTGATGCATGGAGGAATGCTGGTGAATGGGCTGTCAAACCCGCTAAGCATTACAATTAACATGTTTGCATAATTATCAGATTGTTGCCCATCATGGGCGGAAACCTGATCAGGGCCGGTGGGTCAGTGAACCCCAATTGCCCTGACAACTATTGGGAATCCCGATTTGTGGCCGATGCCCCATTCAGCAGGGCATCGGGATTCCCGCGGACTGCCTCATGAGGTTAAAGCATCTCACCCCACATTGCTGTTGTTGGAGCTTACTGTGCATAAACTGGCTGCCGTTTCTCCTACATTACACTTCAAAAAATACTTCATCTACTGTATCGTGCTTAGAGGCATCCAATGATCATGAATGGTGACATATGAATGCAAATCTTTCTTCGTTTCGGTCCTGAAAATTGTTGTCCCTCAACCAATATCATTAAACGGATAACCAGATAATTTATCACACTGCTGTTTATGGGACTTTGCAAATTAGTTGCCGCATTTCATTATGGTGTCTATATTCAAAAGTACTAATTTGTTTATACTGTGAGGTGCTCTGGAACGTGCTCAAACTTTGAAAATTGCTATATAGAAACATAGAAACTAGAAGCAGGAGTTGGCCATTCGGCCCTTTGAGCCTGCTCCACCATTCATTTTGATCATGGCTGCTCAAATATCTTGAATTTAGTATCTTGATGCCCCTTTCCCCCCATATCCCTTGATCCCTTTAGTCCCAAGAGCTATATCTAATTTCTTCTTGAAATCAGACAATGCTTTGGCCTCAACTACTTTCTGTGGTAATGAATTCCACACATTCACCACTCTCTGGGTGAAGAAATTTCTCCTCACCTCAGTTCTAAAAGGTTTACCTCTTATCCTCAAACTATGACCCCTAGTTCTGGACTCCCCCACCATTGAGAACATTCTTTCTGAATCTATCCTGCCGAAACCTGTTAGAATTTTATAAGTTTCTATTAGATCCCCTCTCGCCCTTCTAAACTCCAGTGAATATAATTCTAACCAAATTAGTCTCTCCTCATATGACAGACCTGTCATCCCAGGAATCAGCCTTGTAAACCTTCACTGTACCTTCACTATTATTCCCACGAAACTCATCTCCAAACTCCGTGGCCTGGGCCTCGGCACCTCCCTCTGCGACTGGATCCTGAACTTCCTACCTCACAGACCACAACCAGTAAAGATAGGTAACAACACCTCCTCCACGATCATCCTCAACACCGGTGCCCCACAAGACTGTGTTCTCAGCCCCCTATTATACTCCTTGTACACCTATGACTGTGCGGCCAAATTCCCCTCCTATTCTATTTTCAAGTTTGCTGACGACACCACCATAGTGGGTCGGATCTCAAACAATGATGTGACAGAGTATAGGAATGAGATAGAGAATCTGGTGAACTGGTGTGGCAACAATAATCTCTCCCTCAAAGTCAACAAAATGAAGGAGATTGTCATCGACTTCAGGAAGCATAAAGGAGAACATGCCCCTGTCTACATCAATGGGACGAAGTAGAAAAGGTCGAGAGCTTCAGGTTTTTAGGTGTCCAGATCACCAACAACCTGTCCTGGTCCCTCTGTGCCAACACTATAGTTAAGAAAGCCCACCAACGCCTCTACTTTCTCAGAAGACTAAGGAAATTTGGCATGTCAGCTACAACTCTCACCAACTTTTACAAATGCACCATAGAAAGCATTCTTCCTGGTTGTATCACAGCTTGGTATGGTTCCTGCTCTGTCCAACACCGCAAGGAACTACAAAAGGTCGTGAATATAGCCCAATCCATTGCGCAAACCAGCCTCCCATCCATTGACTCTGTCTACACTTCCCACTGCTTCGACAAAGCAGCCAGCATAATTAAGGACCCCACGCACTCCAGACATTCTCTCTTCCACTTTCTTCCTTCGGGAAAAAGATACAAAAGTCTGAGGTCACGTACCAACCAACTCAAGAACAGCTTCTTCCCTGCTGCTGTCAGACTTTTGAATGGACTTACCTTGCATTAAGTTGATCATTCTCTACACCCTAGCTATAACTGTAACACTACATTCTGCACTCTCTTGTTTCCTTCTCTATGAACGGTATGTTTTGTCTGTATAGCGCGCAAGAAACAATACTTTTCACTGTATGTTAATACATGTGACAATAATAAATCAAATCAAAATCAAATCAAATCAAATCAAATGGGAAGAACATCCTTCCTCAGATAAGGACACCAAAACTGCACACAATACTCCAGGTTTGGCCTCACCAATGCCCTATACAATTGCAGTAAAACATCCCTCTTCCTATACTCAAATCCCCTCACTATGAAGGCCAACATACCATTTACCTTCTTTACTACCTGCTGTACCTGCACGCTTAATTTCAGTGACTGATGCACGAGGACTTCAAGGTCTCATTGAGTATCCCTTTCTCTTAATATACACCCATTCAAGTAATAATTTGTCTTCCTATTATTGCTATCAAAATGGATAATCTCACATTTATCCACAGTATATTGCATCTGCCATGCAGATGCCCACACACTCATCCTCTCCAAATCACGCTGAAGCATCTCTGTATCCTCCTCACAGCCCACCCTCCCACCAAACATTGAATCACCTGAAAATTTGGAGATAATATTTTCAGGTCCCTCGCCCAAATTATTAATATATAATGTGAACAGTTGGGGTCCTAGCACAGATCCCTGCGGAACCCCACTAGTCACTGACCGCCAATTAGAAAAAGACCCAATTATTCCAACTCTTTGCTTCCTATCTGCTAACCAGTTTTCTATCCATCTCAAGACATTACCTGCAATCCCATATGCTTTAACTTTACACAGCAGTCTGTTATGTGAGACCTTGTTGAAAGCCTTCTGAAAGTCTAAATAAACCACGTCCACTGGTTCTCCTTCGTCAACTCTACTAGTTACATCCTCAAAAATTCCAATAGATTTGTCAAGCATGATTTCCGTTTTGTAAATCCATGCTGATTTTGTCTGATTATACCACTGCCTTCCAAATGCTGAGTTATGAAATCCTTGATAATAGACTCTAGCAACTTTCCCGGTACTGACTCACTGGTCTATAGTTCGCTCTTTTCTCTCTACCTCCCTTTTTGAATAGAGGACCTACATTAGCTACCCTCCAATCTGTAGGAACTATTCCAGAGTCCAAAGAATTTTGGAAAATATCCACCAATGGATCTACTATTTCCAGGGCCACTTCCTTAAGTACTCTGGGATGAAGATTATCAGGACCTGAGGATTTTTCCACCTTCAATCCCATCAATTTCCCCAAAACCATTTCTCTACTAATGCTGATTTTCGTCAGCGCCTCACCAAAGCATGTTTCTCTCAGTACTTCTGGTACATTATTCATGTCTTCCTTTGTGATGTGACTGCAAGTCCTCTGGAACATGCTGAGATTGTGAAAATTGCAATATGAATGCAAATTCTTTCCTATCAGAATAAGCGACTCTCTTGGCTGCATGCATACGTTTTTCAGCATCCCAAGTAACTCTGGCAGAAATTAAGAGAGAAAATGGTGCAATACTGGTTAGCATTACTGCCTCAAAGCGGCAGGAATCTGGGTTCAATTCCGGCCTTGGGTAATTGTGTGGAGTTTGCACGTTTTCCCCGTGTCTGTGTAGATTTCCTCCGGGTGCTCCGGTTTCCTCCCACCCTCCAAAGATGTATAGGTTAGGTGGAGATTGGCCATGGTAATTTGCCCTTAGTGTCCAAAGGTGCGTAGGTTCGGGGTATTAGCAGGGTAAATGTGTGGGGTTACGGGTATAGGACAGGGGGATGGGCCTGGGTAAAGATGCTCTGTCGGAGAGTCAGTGCAGACATGATGGGCCGAATGGCCTCCTTCTGCTTTGTAGAGATTCTATGATGGGGATTCTATGATGTTCCATGACTTGGCATGGTGATTGCAACTTTGAGGGCTTGATGCCAGTACTTTAGTTGCAGATACTCTTCATTCCCGGAATGACTGTGATTAATGCCGGGGGAATGTCTGACAATTTATTTCCTCTCGCCTTAAATTGGTCATAGATTCACCCTTATTTTAAGTGTATTGTTAAAAATTAAACCATGTCACTTACAGGTGATGTGTGCTTGTTATACTGTGCCAAGCATTGTTTGCAAATGGTGTGGAAAATGCTGCGATTTGTGTTCCAAGGAAGGGTCTCTGGCCAAAATATTAACTTGAGATTGCTTTTTGGATCCTGAAAGAGCTGTCCCCATTTTCTGTCCCGTTTTTATTTCAGATATCCAGGGTATTTTTCTTCTTATCTCCCGTCTCTAAGTAGTTGTGATGTACTAAAATTATTAGCAGTAAAATTTAGCAGTGAAACGTTTGTAAATCCCAAGTAGATTTGTTCATATCAGGCAATACATAATATTATATAGCCAGTCATATTAAAGTAAAGTAAATGTATTAGTCGCAAATAAGGCTTACATTAACATTGCAATGAAGTTACTGTAAAATTCCCCTAGTCGCCACACTCATGTGCCTGTTCAGGTCAATGCATCTAATCAGCATGTCTTTCAGACTGTGGGAGGAAACCAGAGCACCTGGAGGAAACCCATGCAGACCCAGGGAGAACATACAATCTCCACGCAGACAGTGACCCAAGCCAGGAATTGAACCCAGGTCTCTGGCACCATGAGATAGCAGTGCTAACCATTGTGCCACCGTGCCGCCCCAAGCAGAAAGTGGAATATAAAATGACAGGATGAAAAACTTAGTTGCTGCCTTAGAAAAAGCAGAGGTTCTTTGGGCTGGTAACAATAAACTACCCAGCTTTTTATGAAGCTGTAGAGAGTTCACAGCATATTTTCTAGTGCTAAACTGAAGGAGATTAAACAGTCTGTCCCCTTGTCAACCGATCATAAGTACCAACATAATTGATTACTTTCTCTCAGTTGCCATACACTGTACCTCTTTAAAAACTTAATTACAGCAATTCGTTGCGGAAACATTTATACTTTCCTTAATTAAGATTCAAATTACAATGGGGAGCAAAGGCGAGAGACGTGATGGATCATGGCATGTCAAGCACCTTCTCATCACTGTATGAATAACTATGACATGGCATTTGCTCAGTAAACATCTGAGATTGAAGTGTTCATATTACTGACTGACAATCATAAAATTAGTAATACAAAATAATAAGATAGAATGGAGCCTTATGCAGAGTGCCAGTTTAGCATTTACCTTTATTATGATGAGCAATATTTCACCAGATTTAATTTTAGTTCTTTAGTCTTCCTGGAAGTATTGAGTTTAATCAAAACAGCACATGGAAAGCTATGGACCATAAATTACACTGCGTAATATTTAATTGTAAGTCCCTAAAATTCCATTCTCTGCCATCTCAGCAGAAGCTATTTAAATACTTTTGAGCCAAAACACCTTTTTATATGTTCGTATCCCATTTTCAGGGACCAAGTGACTGCTCCTGATCATACTGGTTTGTGTTGAATGGACCAGTAAAATTTCAGACTGCCTTATTTTCACTATTGTCCATCAGATGCCTGGAGCAGTTCAGTGCTTGTTTTGGGACAGATTTTCCTGTTTGTGCATTGGATTGTCTGGACATAGCGACCGCAGGAAGATCAGGTGGTGACTGCCCTCCAAGCCTGCACCGACCATGCTGCCCTGTCTGAACTAAAACCCCCCCACCCTTCCGGGGACCATATCCCTCTATTCCCATCCTATTCATGTATTTGTCCAGACGCCCCTTAAAACTCATTATCTTATCCGCTTCCACTACCTCCCTCGGCATTGAGTTCCAGGCACCCACCACTCTCTGTGTAAAAAATTAGCCTCGTACATCTCCTTTAAACCTTGCCCCTCGCACCTTAAACCTATGCCCCCTAGTAATTGACTCTTCCACCCTGGGAGAAAGCTTTTAACTATCCACTCTGTCCATGCCCCTCATAACCTTGCAGACTTCTATCAGGGTAATATTGCTGAGATTTTTAAAATCATAATTCTGCACAATTAGGTTAATGGATTTGACGGAATTCAATAATTGCAACACCATACGTATATCTTTATAACACAGTCCACAAAATTACTGGTCTTCGGCCATGAGGTAAAATTATTTTGTGCTACTGGGAGGGATAAGTCGTCAAAGTACTTGCTGCTGGTTTGGTAATATATACTAAGTGAATATATGATGCTGAGTTATATGGAATGAACAGCTATGCTGACCAAAGTTATACTCTTGCCTCTGAGTATTTTGGGGTGGAAATGTTCTCGTTCAAGATTAATGTATCAGATAAATTTAGTCAATGGATTTTTTAATAGAAAAGGATAGTAAAGCCTATCAATGCCTCTATTTTCTCAGGAGATGGAGGAAATTTGGCATGTCCACGATGACTCTCACCAACTTTTACAGATGCACCATAGAAAGCATCCTTTCCAGATGTCTCACAGCTTGGTATGGTTGCTGCTCTGAGCAAGACCACAAGAAATACAAAGGGTCGTGGTCATAGCCCAGTCTATCTCGCAAACCAGTCTCTCACCCATTGACTCCGTCTACACTTCTCGCTGCCTCGGAAAAGCAATCAGCGTAATCAAGGACCCCACGCACCCCGGACATACTCTCTTTCACTTTCTTCCATCAGGAAAAAGATACAGAAGTCTGAGAACATGCACCAACTGACTCAAGAACAGCTTCTTCTCTGCTGCCATCAAAATTTTAAATGGACCTACCATATATTAAGCTGATCTTTCTCTGCACTCTATCTGTGACTGTAACGCTATATTCTGTACCCTCTCCTTTCCTTCTCCCCGATGTACTCTATGAATGGTATGTGTTTCCTAGAATAAAATTTTGAAATAAAGTTTGCATTATTTTTTGGATGTGACATTACTTTTGAAATATGTCTTCTGGAAGTAGTGACACAATTTAAATAATGGGGATTAAATTAACATTCAGCGGTAGCACAGAACACGCAGCAGTGAATTACATCCCACCTATCTTTCTGCCCCTTTAACTTCAAAGGGAAATGAAAGTCAGGCAGAGTATAAAATCGGTAATGAGTAACTGTCGCCATGTTGTGATACCTCCAGGTCCTCTCTATATAATAAACAATTTGGGCCGGATACCAACGTGTGCCAAGGTAAGGGGGCACAGTGGCACAATGATTAGCACTGCTGCCACACAGTGCCAGGGACCCAGGTTTAATTCCGCCCTTAGGTCACTGTCTGTGTGGGTTTTGCTCGTTCGCTTCATGGCTGCGTGGGTTTCCTCAGGGTGTTCTGGTTTCCTCCCACTGTCCAAAGATATACGGATTTGGTTGATTGGCCATGATAAATTGCCCATTAGTGTCAGGCGGAAGAGCAGTGTAAATACGTGGGGTTACAGGGATAGGGCCTGGGTGGCATTGTTGTCGGTGCAGGCTCTATGGGCCAAATGGCCTCCTTCTGCACTGTAGGGACTCTATGATTCTAAACTACAAGTACAACTGTAGTTCCCATGGTTGTGTTAACCAACTATATCTGAACATTTACACTTTGCATTGGCCCTACAATTTATGCCAATCAGCATCATGGTCTAACTTTAAGCTGTCACAAATTGTAGAGAGTATATTTGGATGGTGTAAATGTTGTGGATTCCCAGAATCACTGACAATAAGGACTTCCAATAAAGTAGTTTATTAATTTGGTCTGCGGCTACTTCAACACTTCTGTTCTGCCTGCGTTCCCGGCAATCATTAACTCCCGTGCTCCTGCCATGTGACCCCTTCTGTAGCTGCGTCATCACATTCTCACACGACCGCTCGGTCTACAGAGGGCATGGTATCCCAGTGCTTTAGTCTGACATCATATCGAGTTGTTCAGATCTCTGGAACATGTTTTGACTATAGAAATGCTCCCGTCACTACTGCCTAAATGTTTGAAACATTCAATGTGGTCGAGGACATGCATGTTAGCAGAATTGAAGTTTCAGCCAGGCAGTGCAAACAGATACTTACTGCCTGTCTAAAATCTGAACTGCAGCTGCCTGTATCAGACCAGTTACTGCTCACAAAAATACACCCAGAAACTGGCTCTGACTCTAAGGCAAGTTGCATTTCTACTGAAAAGAAATGCTACAATTAAAATCTGGATGCAACGCAAATCACTTTTATTTTGTTGGGTAAGTACGACACGCTGTTAATCATTAGACTGTTGATGAATAATTAAGGGCTATGCAAAATATTTGAAATCATAAACCACTGTGTAACTTGATGTAATACCTACCTGAATTAACTTGATAAAATCAATACAAATTTTGACATTTTCCCATGTATTCACAAATAAAATGCTTCAGAGCTTCTCTAACAAAATAATAGGATATTTATTATTGAAATAGTTTTTATTGATTGTTTTAGCAGTGAGACAGGTTGCTGTATGACCACACCATGTCACTTTTCAACTACATACCAGAGTAATTTTGCTCTTCAATGTATATTGTCAAAAATTTACTTTTGAATTATCCTCTATATTTAATGAGAGCATCTACTGAAAAAGTGCAATCATATCTCTGAACTGGCAAAGAATTCCCCTCCCCTTAGTTTCATTAATAAGGAGGCGGGTCTCAACTATCAACTTTTCAAAGCCATTGAATAGGCGTGAGTTAGGAATGCAGACAGAGAATGAAGTGCAGGAGTTGTCTTAAAGACACTGTTATTCCCCAGTCAACACCAGGAGAGCAAATATCATCCTCTCCGGAAAACTGAGAAACAGCTTCAGACATCACTACATCTGACTCCAGACTGGGGGGAGAAATAAAGAGTTCATCATGGGGGACCTGGGAAACCCCTCTAAAAGTAAGATTGCCTTGTTTTGTTTTCAAAACTTTTGCTAGAAAGTGAACATAATAAAAGAACTCACTAATCCAGAGAAGTATGGCGTTTTACGTAGAGAATCAGATATTGTACTTTGTTTGATTGATATGGGAGTATTTAGTATTTAGTCATCAATTAGGTTCTCATTCTGAGAAGTACACAAGTTATTTGAAACTGCTCTTGATATCAATGAAATATGATCAACATGAATCTGTGTTAAGTTTTTTTCTAGTAAATTAATATTCACATTTCATGATGCTGATTATGGTTAAATCTATGCTTGCTCTGTCACTGGGTTAGCTCATGAATGTGCTTTTAGAGTCATGAGGAAGCTTTTCAAGTCAGACTTCAGCGCAACAATGAATGATAAATAGTATTGCTCAATAAAACATGTGTTGTACTATTTTGCTGCTTGGGACCTCTCAAAGTAAAAGTTTTCCTTTGGATTGCATGAACCAGATACCATTAAATATTAGGTTTTGCTAATGACAGTATTTATATTTTCCACTGTCATTAGCAAAACCTAATATTTAATGGTATCTGGTTCATGCAATCCAAAGGAAAACTTTTACTTTGAGAGGTCCCAAGCAGCAAAATAGTACAACACATGTTTTATTGAGCAATACTATTTATCATTCATTGTTGCGCTGAAGTCTGACTTGAAAAGCTTCCTCATGACTCTAAAAGCACATTCATGAGCTAACCCAGTGACAGAGCAAGCATAGATTTAACCATAATCAGCATCATGAAATGTGAATATTAATTTACTAGAAAAAAACTTAAGACAGTGGAAAATATAAATACTTCTTACTTTTTATCATTAAAGCACTTGTTTTGGTTCTTTTAAACCTTTTGGCTTTTAGTTTGATTATTACGATACCTTCATAAACATGGTGATTGTTTCAATGATATATTTTTGTTGGCACTGCGTGTTCACCAAAAACATTTATACAATTAAATTATATTGAAAGATGGCATGTATGGGATTGACATTCTGACAGGTTTTTTTGCATTTAAAAGCCAATAGTACAGTCAATGGGCACATTTTATTTTATTTTCATTTTGCAGGTGAAAATATTAAAGTGGAAATTTAGGTTTATGTTGGCTTTGAGTACAGTTTGCACAAATCCAAATATGGATTTTTTTTTAAGAATGTAAGGTTAAAATGTTGGGATATCAGAGCATTAACTGATGTACACACTTACAGTTGTCCTTCCAATTCTTGATGAGCAGGAAGAATCCGGACTTAATTTCTGGAAAGCCTGTTCCTAAATTTGGTCAAATTACTCCGGTTAAAAATTGACCAAAGAAAGCTCGGGATGTCAGCCACAGTCTATATAAAATCTGAACTGCAGCTGCACCATAATATGAAAATTCAAATTTAATTTCAATTTTGGTAACCAAAAATGTCACCAGCAGTTGGGATTCTCTGGTCCCGCTGCAGTGAATGGAGATAGAGCTGAGCATCTAATTCTCCATTCTACTGGCAGCTGTAGCGGAGGGTACAAGCCAGGGAATTACGGCCATTCTGTTAAAGTGAAGTTTCTGTTTGCATTAATTAAAGTCTCTTTTTTCTTCCTGAATTATTGATAATTTCAGAAGTTTGATAAGATTTCTGTTGCATGGTTCATAGAATCCGTACCGTGCAGAAGAGGCCATTCTGCCCATCAAGTCTGTACTGATTCTCTGACAGAGTTACTGATCCAAGACCTCTCCCCCACCCTAACCCCGTTACCCCACACATTTCCCATGGCTAATCCATCTAAACTACACACCTTTGGACTGTGGGAGGAAACTGGAGCACCCGGAGGAAACCCATGCAGTCACAGGGAGAACGTGAAAATCCACACAGCCAGTCACCCAAGGCCAGAATTGAACCCGGATCCCTAGAGCTGTGAGGCAGCAGTGCTAACCACTGTGCCACTGTGCCGCCCACCACTGTGTTCAGTCACAGAATATGAACAATAACTTACATTTCTTGTGCACAGGAACACTGCATTTGAAAGAGTGATGGAAGTGAATGGCAACCAGATGGGAATGAGGTGAACACAGGTGGCAAGTTAGTGAATTAAACCATCAAGTACATTCAATGGAAACATTTTAGGTTTGATTTTTGAACAAAAGTATTGAGCTCAAAATTTAGGTTAATACTGACTTTGAGTGCAGTTTCCAAAAAATCTGAGGATATGTTTGTAACGATGAAGGAATTAAATGACAAATGGTGCATCTTAAACAGTACCATACATAATTATAGTTCATGGCTAGCAGCAGTCTTAATAACATGGTGCTGTGCACTGATATATGTGTTTTCCCGTGCATTTCATATGGTTACTGACGACTGAATTACCTTCCTCACAGGCACGCTCCTATTTGCATTCTAGTTAGGGACTGATTGAGTGGGTGGTGCTGAATCTTTTATTACATTTATTTTTGGACTCAGTCGATAAAGACTGCACCACGATCTCTTCAAGAGTGGCAGCACAATCATGAAAGGAGACAGATGAATTTATGATTTATTTACGGGTCACTGTGTTTCAGTTTTCGGGTTCACCTTTATTGAAGAATGATCATAGCATGGACATTTCACAAATTGTACAGATGTTAAGTAGGAAAGTGGCAAGTAGCGGTGCTTTTACACAGATGGTGATTACTTTTATACACAAAGCATGATGCGCGATTAAATCACTCGGGAGGCTAGATTGTACCCGGGAAATAAAGGCTTTTATTACTAACAAGAATGGAGCACACTATATACAATACAATCCCAGACTAAAGGGTCACCAGGCAGTGCAGTGACCTTTATACTTCTCCAGGTAGGCGGAGCCAACTGGAGTGTACCACAGAACAATATCAGCAGGTAGAACAGCCCAACCCTAACCCCAACAGTGACAACAGTAACATATCTACAAATACCCATAGTGCTGACCATCTATGGTTCAGTACTCATAGTGGTAACCAACTATGGTTCACCTCAAAGCACAAAAAGAATCACTAGTATGGGGCTTTAAAAGTCTGCCTGGCCTTGAGACCATTCATGTCAATAGTGCCATTTAAAGGAAAACACAAAAAGAGATTCATACCTGAAGTCATTTAGTTCTGAATTATTCAATATTGTGAATAGATTTTGTTTGATCAGAACTATGCAACTTTAACCTGTATGCCTATTCCTTAGTAAGAGTTTTAAAGTCCAACCTGGTGTTGTTAAAACTCTTACTGTGTTCACCCCAGTCCAACACCGGCATCTCCACATCATGCCTATTCCTTAGTTTAGCAGAGGCTTACTGGTAGTCTTTGACCGGAATTTTCCCGTCCCACCCATCACAGGAATTGTAGCGGGCGGGACAGACCATGCAAAGGTCCATTAACCACAGGCGGGATTTTCCGGCACTGGGGCGAGCTTGGCCGGAAAATCCCACCCTTTGAATTAAAAGGTTGTGGTTTCACACTTAAGAGACTTGAGCACATAATCTAGGATAACACATCAATGCAGCAATAAGGGAGTGCTGGATAGTTGGACAGACTCATCTTTTGGATGAGATATTAAACCAGGACATCTCTGATTCCTCAGGCGATACAAGCAGCGCACCGGCATCATTCATAAAAGAGAAGGGAATTTACCCACTTTTCATTTATTAGTATCACAATTAGGCTCACATTAACAATGCAATGAAGTTACTGTGAAAATCCCCAAGTCGCCACACTTCGGCACCTGTTCGGGTACACTGAGGGAGAATTTAGCGTGGCCAATGCACCTCACCAGCACGGCTTTTGGACCGTGGGAGGAAACCGGAGTACCCAGAGGAAACCCATGCGGGCTCGGGGAGAACATGCAGACTCCGCAAAGACAGTGACCCAAGCCAGGATTCGAACCCGGGTCCCTGGCGCTGTGAGGCAGCAGTGCTAACCACTGTGTCACCGTGCCACCCACCTTGTACTCTGGCTAATATTTATCTCTTAACCAAATCAAGGTAAGGCAGACTATGTTTATTATCTGTTGCTGTTTGTTGGACCATGTGCAATTCGCTGTCTTCTTATCCCTACCTTGCAAGTCACTTAATTGGTTACAATCCACGTTGAGACATCCTGGGTCATGAAAGGTGCTTTATAAATCCAAAATATTTTTACATTTTTTTCTCTTTAATGTTTGGTTAGTAAATTGGATGTCATGGATAGCTTCCAATATTGTGTTTTCAATCAGGGTACCAAGATTTCCTTGTCAAAATCAGAATTGATAATCTTATAGAAAAAAATGTAAGGTTGAACATACTTTTATTCTAGGGTAATGAAAAATAACTTTTTCTTACATGGTTTATACAATATAGGGCGGCACGGTAGCACAGTGGTTAGCACTGCTGCTTCACAGCTCCGGGGTCCCGGGTTCGATTCCCGGTTCGGGTCACTGTCTGTGTGGAGTTTGCACATTCTCCTCGTGTCTGCGTGGGTTTCCTCCGGGTGCTCCGGTTTCCTCCCACAGTCCAAAGATGTGCGGGTTAGGTTGATTGGCCCGGTTAAAAATTGCCCCTTAGAGTCCTGGGATGTGTAGGTTAGAGGGATTAGCGGGTAAATATGTGGGGGTAGGGCCTGGGTGGGATTGTGGTCGGTGCAGACTCGATGGGCCGAATGGCCTCCTTCTGCACTGTAGGGTTTCTAATATTTGTACCAGTAACATGTAGAATGTACTCATTCACATTTAAATATACTCGTTGTAGCAGAGTACATGAGTGGGTGCTTGTGAAGGAATAATGCTTTCAATCTGCTCCAATGTGGCTCAAATTTGCTGTCAAAACCAACAGGAATAATTGTGTGAAATATGATAGCAATAATCCATGGCATTGCTCATCGTGATTTGGAAGTTAAATATTTTGATAATATGCAGGATTGTGTTGTGTAGGAGGATGCATCGCTAGAATCGTAGAATCATAGAATTCCTACAGTGCAGAAGGAGCTCATTCAGCCCATCAAGCCTGCATTGACAACAACCTCACCCAGGCCCCATCCCCATAACCCCACATATTTACCCTGCAAATCCCCCTGACACTATGGGTCAATTTAGCATGGCCAATCCAAATAACCTGCACATCTTTGGACACTAAGGGGCAATGTAGCATGGCTAATCCACCTAATCTACACATCTTTGGACACTAAGGGACAATTTATCATTGCCAATCCATCTAACCTACATTTCTTTGGACACCATGGGGAAATATAGCATGGCCAATCCACCTAACCTACACATCCTTGCATTGTGAGAGGAAACCCACGTAGACACAGGGAGAACGTACAAACTCTGCACACAGACAGTCACCCGAGGCCAGATTTGGACCCGGGTCCCTGGCGCTGTGAGACAGCAGGTGCGAACCACTGTGCCACCGCGCTGCCTAATATTAAAGGATCTTAAAATTCTACTTAAAGCATTTGGAAAGACGTTTAAGGAGAAATATGCTCAAGGTTAGTGAGTTGTGTTTTTAATTAGTTTTCAAAGAATTGTGTTTACTTATTTGATGCAGATTGACATAGAAATAATTTAATCCCATTACAAATCACAATCACTTTAATAATTACATCAGTGCTTCTATCAAGAAGGAGACTGACATTTCACTACTAAGCTGGATATTTAGCTGCTCATATCAGCAGCATTTTGTAGCTTTTAAATTTTCTTATTGTGCAGAAGTATATCCCCCTTGCACCATTGGACACGGGAATCAGCTAATTTGTCTAATACATTTTACTCAGCTGTAAAGGTGGTTCTTTGAGGCCACTGTAGTACCTGTTAATTCTCAGATACTTTCGACCAGTTTGCTTACTCTAAGGTTTTACCCCGGTGTCCTGATTTGCAAGATGGACAAAGGACAAACACAAGTAAAGGTTCAACAAGTTTATTAATAATAACACTATTAACCCTTAAATTACCCACATAAAACAAGAGGATACCCGAGGTTCAAGTATACTACCCGCAATGATGGCTTGGTTAAACTGCAGGCTCGATTCTCTGAGTCCCTCTGGTCCGTTGTCACGAAGGTGAGTCTCGATGGCAGCTTCTTCCTTCCTTCCTTCTCTGGTCAGTTTTCCGAATGGTCACGGTCGCCTCCCTCGTCGAGTCTTCGCTGCTGGTGTGTCTCAAAGTGTGTCCCTTTATCCTCCAGCCTGCTTGCCTTTCCAGAAACTTCTCTGGCTACCGGCCAATGAGGTTCCAGGAGGGGGTTCCAATACCCAGTGGGTTTCTTCATCTCTGCCTGACAGGACACCAGGGTCCGCCCCCAGGTGTCCATCTCCATGCTGTTGCTTACATATAACTTGTTATCAGATAAGGTATCTACAGGAACTCTTGGTGACAGAAAGTCTGGCCCGACCTGGGCTTCTAACAATAGGCCGGTGCATTTCAATGAGGTGCAATGATCTCCTGCTAAGTATCAGTAGATTGTAACGACCTTTGATGGGTGGTTGATGGGTCAGGCCCAGACACGTTTGTGTATTTGTACAATTGGCCTGCCTGAGGTTTGACTGTGTTTGATTTTAATATGCCCAATTCTTTAATTTAGGATATCCAATTTTATCAGCCTTAAAACTAGGCCCTGTTCATATAACCACATTCCCTCCTCTTGATCCAATGAGCGTCAGCGAACCGGATCACACAATTCTCACCAAACCATCCCAACAAGCAAGTACCCCGAATCTGGGGTTGACAGTATCATCCCTAACCCACAATAGTACCAACAAATTTAAATGAGGTAAAATAATTTTAAAAAGCAATAAGAAACAATACATCAATCAGGTATATACAAAACAAAGCAATATACAGTACAAAATGACAAGTGACTATACATATTAAATATAGATGGGAGAGTATCAAGGCTCTTGGTTGTAGAGCCTCTCCCGATGTCGGATGGCCCTTGCCGAGTCCACGTTTTTGCAGAAATTCCTTCTTCCATCGGGCGTGGGGTGAACCACATATATCCGGGGTATCGTAGGCTGATCTTCTGGTCTTTGATTGATGTGGTGTCTGTGGTTCAGTCTGAGACGAGGAGTCCCAGATAACAGGGAAGTATGTAGTTCATTCTGGGGAAGATCAAGGTAGCACCTGTTGGTTCTTATTAATATCTGATTCTCTTTTCCTTTTCTTTACTAGAATGTCGTATGACTCATTTTTTAAAAAAAAAACAAAGAAATAAGTAAAGGAACAATAAAGGCCCAATAGTGTCATTCGAAGGGTTGGTCGGCAATCAGTGTTGATGGGGTTGAGTGGGGTAAGGAGTTTGCAGAGCGTGAAAATAAAATGTTGGGTATGTGGCATGTGTCCTTGTTGTTGGAGGACTATGGCACAGTATAACAATAGATTCTTCATCCCACAACCAAACTGTGGTGTGTCGGAAAATTATGACGCAGTATAACATGGGCAGATAAGAAACCCTTTTCAATTGGGTGATGCGTGGAGTGGATGGATAAAGCTATTTACAATCTGGACTGTGATGTCCTGGTTCTTTCTTAGTGGAGGGAACCTATGTGGGCGGGCTTAGACTGCCAGATATCCACTGCATTACCACCTCTGGTAGTGAGCGCCGGGTCAAATGGTTCTGGGAGTTCCGGTACCAGGCGCCATAGGGGGTAAGGTTTGCGGGTTCCCCATCCTTTCCGTCGGGGTCCCCTGGGCCGGAGTTTTATTCATGTTTAAATCACGGATAGATGGATTCCTGATCGGTAAGGGAATTAGGGGTTATAGGGATCAGGCGGGTAAGTGAAACTGATCCACTTCAGATCAGCCACGATCTTATTGAATGGCGGGGCAGGCTCGAGGGGCTAGATGGCCTACTCCTGCTCCTATTTCTTATGTTCTTATGTCTTCCACGTATATCCCACATCCTGTCCTCCTGTTTCCCTCTTCCACCATGAATGGCCCATCTACAAAAATTTTTAAACGGTCCTAGGCCTGGGTTTAGCTGATTCCACTGGCTCCTCCCCCCTTTTGTTTTGGCAAAAATGGCCCCTTGGGGTCTTTTATTACCGGAATCTGGCATTCATGGGGCTCCGCGCCGTAGGTTAGGTTGTCTGCCAGGAATATGGGGACCCGGGTGTGTTTGACCGCAATGTCTCCATCCTGTAACATGAGTGTCCACCGTGCAATACGGTTTTGACTAACCGTCCCATCTTTAATTCGGCCATTCAGCAGTAGTTGTATGGGGGTGTGTTCTGTAAGTATAGTGAGGGGGTTCAAGCCGACTATATAGTTAAAGCGGTGCACTGCCCAGAAAACTGATAATAAGTGGGTTTCGCACACCGAAAAACTTTGTTCAACCGGAGTTAGTATGCGGGAAGCGGAAGCAATTGGGCCGAGTCGTCCGTGCCGTTCTTGGAGGAGCACGGCAGCTAGTGTGCTGTCAGTGGCCGCTACTTCAAGGGCAAAGGGAAGTTTAGGGTTGGGTACCTGTAAGGCAGGGGCTTGTGCAAGGGATTGTTTGAGGCCTGAGACTGCTTGTGTGTGTCGCGCAGTCCAGACCCACTGGGTATTTTTCCGTAAAAGTTCGGACAGGGGAGCGGCTTTAGTGGCGAAACCGTCTATGAGGTTGCGGCAGTACCCCACCAAGCCCAGAAAGGCGTGCAGGGAGCTCACGTCCTTTGGTAAGGGAAGGCGTGTTACAGATTCGATTCGCTTCCTTTCTATCTCATGCTTTCCCTCAGTCACTACTGTACCCAAGTAAGAGACCTGTCGCCTCATGATCTGGGCTTTCTTGGGATTTACCATTAACCCTAATGTAGTGAGGAGGTTCAGCAGTTCATCCAATAACTTTAGATGTTCTCCTCTTGTTTCAGTCTGTAAGAGGAGATCATCTACGTATTGTACCAAACATTCTGGTTTGGAGAATCCCTCCAAGCCTTTTGCTAAGCGCTGGTGAAATATGGAGGGGGAGTTATGAAAACCTTGTGGTGAACACGTCCAGGTGTACTGTTGTCGCTGGAACGTGAAGGCAAATTTGTGAATTGACCAGAAGCCATTACTGATGTCCAACATTGTGAAAAGTTTTGCGTGTGGGGCTTGTTTTATCATGGCTTCTGGGCTAGTCGCCACTGTGGGGTCTGTGATGGCGGTAGTCTGATTTAGGGCTCGATAATCGATTGTGAGTCTCCAGGAACTGTCCGGTTACCTTACTGGCCATATGGTGGAGTTGTTAGTGGAAGCAACAGGGTGCAGGACTCCTTGTTTTAATAAACCTTGGCCACTTCCCCTTCGGCTTGCTTAGGGAAGCTGTACTGTCTTTGGGGTTTAGGGTCAGGACCTTCTATGATTACCTCCCCTGTTATTCGGCCGCAGTCATGCTTGTGACTGGCGAATGCCTGTGTGTGTTTGGCTAATATACCCTGTGCTTCAGGGTCTTCCGTCATTTCTGTGGGCCTGATCCACAATTCTCCAAAAGTAGATATTCGGTCTACGTATCTGCTGGTGGCCACCTCGACTGGGGATTGACAGGTGGTTGGCATTTGAGCTCATTACTGCCAGCTACAATATCAAATGGGCAAAGTGTTAAAAAAAAAGCATCTTCAGAAGAAACAAAACATCAAGGATCTTGTAGCAGAAGAAAATACAAACCTGAACTGTGGGTGCGGTTCTCCGATCTTGCTCCTCCCGCTGCCAGCAAGAATGGAGAATTTGGCGCTCAGCCGAAACACCATACACTGCAGCGGCACCGGAGAATCCCAGCCGCGGGTGAGGTCGGATATTCCGGCGTGTTATTATATAGACTAAAATAAATAAAGCAGGTTACCTATCTTTAAAAGCTACAAAAACAGCTTTTCTAGAAGCAGCTTTAAACATTAAAATTTTAAATTTCCGTTCATTCCACATTCCCTTAATGGTCATTAAATGTAAAAGTCATCTTGGGTGGTACTGTAAAGTGGGGGACGGTGAATCAGCAGCCAGTTTTGCACTCTGTCTTATTCCTTTTTCACTTAAGTGGAGTGTAAAATTTGCTGTTGATTGCCCATTTTGCACTTTCTCCCAAGACAATGGGTGGAATTCCCCCCCCCCCCCCCCCCCGCCATGGGAATTGGAGCGGGAGGGACACGGGCCATGCAAAGGTCCTTTGACCTCGGGTGGGATTTTCTGGCCTTGGGGCGAGCACGGCGGAAAATCCTGCCCAATGTTTTGACCAAAAATAATATAATCCCATCCAAAAATAGAATTCTACCTACAGTGTCAGATAGGCTGATAAAACCTGCTGTTTGCAGGTAAAGGTTTTTGTAAAGTGAATCAAGAAATACAAAAATAAAAATATGAGTAAACTCTGATTTTTAATCTTTTCTTTAACAAGACAGTGCCTGATGTTACTGAATGGTTCTGTTTAACTATAGGTATTTTTTTTTAATGGCTTTTATTTAGAATTCCAAACGTAAGTGATCGTACTTCTATCAAAATTGCTATTCTTCTGTTAATTTTTTTGCGGCTGAATTCTCTCACAGAAACGTAAAAATAAAATAAAGGGAGCGGCGGTAATTATTTAGAATACATTACAAAATATTTTCATTGGCACAGCATTCCACAATTCATGATATACACTCTTAGCTGTTGAAGTTCTATACCTAGACAACAATCTACCTTATTGTGATTAATCTATAGTGATCAAACTATCTTGTTTCATTATCTTCAATACTCTTTCACTTGTGTTATAATATCGCTACCTTGCTTAATGCATTTGCAATAGTTTAGAAGTTTATTTATTAGTGCCACAAGTAGGTTTACATTAACACTGAAATGAAGTTACTGTGAAAATCCCCTAGTCGCCACGCTCTGGCACCTGTTCAGGTACACTGAAAGAGAATTTAGCATGGCCAATGCACCTAACCAGCATGTCTTTTTGGACCGTGGGAGGAAACCGGAGCACCCGGAGGAAACCCAGGCAGACACGAGGAGAATGTGCAAAATCCACACAGACAGTGACCCAAGTCAGGAATCGAACCCGCGTCCCTGGCGCTGTGAGGCAGCAGCACTGTGCCACCGTGCCGCCCATACGATACGATAGTTTAAAATGATTAAATGTAAAATGTGGAGAATAGAACCAAGAGTTATAGATGACTAGAAAAGAGTTAAATTTCAAGGTTCTTCTGACTTTCGTAAATCATTTGATTGAAATATTGTCTTGTAACTCACTGCCACATATCTGCCTGTCTAATTTAAGATAGAGATTTGAAGAATGGGTCATGGGCAGCAGTGTGAAATAATAAATATCTCTACAAGTGATGTTGACTGGATAGCTTCGAAGTAAAGATGCAACGGAATATTGCCAGCCTTGTAAGTGGAGGGATTTGTCACATCAGGATGCTGGCCATGACATATTTGATTATTATAACGATCAAATGGACAAACTGTGATAGAAGTGAAATTATGCTTCCATGGGCAAAACATCAGAATCACAAAACATTTTCCTGGATGATAACTACATCTCAGCTCATCCATTCAAAAAAAGTTGACTGCCCCCAATCAAGGCCTCCACTTCCATTTCAATGATTGTAGGGCAGTTGCCTGCATTACTCTTCTTGAAGCATGTTCCATTTTTGATACTTTTTCAATAAAAAAGAATCATAAAATGGTTACAGCACAGAAAGAGGTAATTCAGCTCGAATGTTCACGTGGTTCTCTACAAGGGATAACTCAGTTAGTCCCATCTCCTGCCTTTTCCCTTAGCCCGGCAAATTTTAACTCTTCAGGTGCTTAATCAATATCCTTTTGAAGGTCATGATTGAATCTGTCTCCACCACACTCTCAAGCAGTGAATTCCAGGTCTTAATCACATTCTGCATAAATATCTTATCACTGTTGTTTTTTTGCTAATCATCTAAATTCAGTGTCTTCTCATTCTCGACCCTTTCATCAAAATGAACAATTTCTCCCTATCTGCTCTTTCTAGATCTTCATGATTTTTAACACTTTAATCAAATCCCCTATGAACCTTCTCTTTGAAGTAAACAACACCATCTTCTCTAAACTTGGTTTTTATTAGTTTGATCTTATAACCCATTATCAGGGTTTAGTTTTTTTTAAATTAATTTGTGGGACATGGGCATCTCTGGCTGGCCAGCATTTATTGTAAGAAGTTTAACAACACCAGGTTAAAGTCCAACAGGTTTATTTGGTAGCAAAAGCCACACAAGCTTTCGGAGCATCGCCCCTTCACCAGGTGAGTGGGAGCTGTGTTCACAAACAGGGCATACACAGACACAACCCCAACCCACAAGGTAATGGTTAGAATGCGAGTGGATAATGGTTGGACTCACATTCCAACCATTATCCTGTAAATTGAGTTTGTGTCTATACACGACCTGCCTGCGAACACAACCCCCACCCATCCGATGAAGGGGCAGTGCTCCAAAAGCCCGTGCTGCCAAATAAACCTGCTGGACCCTAACCTGGCGGTGTGAGACCTCCCACTGTGTTGAACACTGTAGCAGGCTGTGAACGGAAAGGGCATGATGTGGAGATGCCGGCGTTGGACTGGGGTAAACACAGTAAGAAGTTTAACAACACCAGGCTAAAGTCCAACAGGTCCACTTGGTAGCAAAAGCCACACAAGCTTTCGGAGCTCCAAGGCCCCCCCCCCTCCCCCTCCAGGGTGAGTGGGAATCCTGTCCACAAACAGGGCACATAAAGACACAGACTCAATTTACATGAATAATGGTTGGAATGCGAATACTTACGGCTAATCAAGTCTTTAAGATACAAACAACGTGAGTGGAGAGAGCATCAAGACAGGCTAAAAAGATGTGTATTGTCTCCAGACAGGACCGCCAGTGAAACTCTGCAGGTCCAGGCAGGCTGTGGGGATTACAAATAGTGTGACATGAACCCAATATCCCGGTTGAGGCCGTCCTCATGTGTGCGGAACTTGGCTATCAGTTTCTGCTCAGCGACTCTGCGCCGTCGTGTGTCGCGAAGGCCGCCTTGGAGAACACTTACCTGAATATCAGAGGCCGAATGCCCGTGACCGCTGAAGTGCCAGGCGGGGCGTGTATAGACACAAACTCAATTTACAGGATAATGGTTGGAATGGCGGGGGACCATGCAAAGGTCCATTGACTTCGGGCAGGATTTTCCAGTTTTGGGGTGAGTGCGGCCGGAAAATTCCACTCAAGGAATCAACCTTGGACTTCTCTGAGCTGTCTCTATTGTGCCTAAGTGACCAGAAACAGCAATAGTCCATGAAGTAGTAACATCAATTTGAATGTCAGATGAAATGATGTATTGTATACTATACATCCTGGCCAGTAGAAAAACTCTAATTATTTTTATTTATGAAGAGATATTAAAGAACTTGCATCAGTAAAGCTCCTTTCACGTTCTCTGGGTGCCCTAGAACACATCATGGCCAATTAACTACTTTTAACTGCAGTCACTGTTGTTATTGAAGGTAAACATAGCAGTCAGTTTGCACACTTATCTTCTTTTCTGTTATGAACTATCTACACAGCCTCACTTGTTGATGTATCCAACAGATTTCTTGGCGAACTAGGGAATTAGTAAACGTGCCACTCTACCAACCCTGGATTGTATCAGTCCCATTCTGACTGTCCATTGACAATGCTGAATATTTAACCCAAGCTGTTCACAGCACCCACACAACTATCCATTCCACCAGTCACTGTGTGTCAATATTGAAGTCACACTGATGGTCCACAATAGTGCCTCACACAGACAGGCAACTATATCATCTATATTAACTATCCTTATTGCCACCCTTCATACCATCCACATGCATTCTATCCATAACACTGATTGTAAACTGCAGTTACAATGCGCTTGATGTCATTGGAAATATTAGAGGCAAGTGTTTGAAAGGCATCCAGACTGAATTCCTCTCATGGCTCCTGATAGCATTGCAGTTTCTGTAAAGTATACTCCAAGCCTGAAACAGCAGTGCCAGTCTTTTGTCCTCGGGCAAATCCACCCTGATACCCTCACAGATCTATACTCCCACCATAGCATCCACGTTAACGGAATTATCATGCCAATATAATATTTCAGTACTCCTCACACTGGCTTGTTTTTCATACTATTCATATTGATTCAGAGGTGAGAGCAGTTCTGGTCCTATTGCAGGATTGAGCATATAATCTAAACTGACACACCAGTGAGTTTCTCAGATAGTGATGCATTGCTATCCCATGCATAAAATATCAAAATGAAGCACAACTGCCTGTTCAATTGGATATACAAGATTTGTTGGTATGATTTGAAGAAAAACAGGAGAATTCTCCCAGTATCTGACCACAACTTGTCCCCGAGTAACACCACCAAAGCAAAGTAACCAGTAATTTATCTTATTGCTATCCACAGGACTGTTCATAGGTTCTATGAAGCAAATATGTTGCCTCATTTGTCCAGAAAACAGTGGCTATACTCAAAATGAACTAATTTGCTGTGATTCTTTCCTTCTTTCCTTCTTTCTCTTTCTTTCTTTCTCTTTCTTTCTCTCTCTCTTTCTTTCTCTCTCTCTCTCTTTGTCTTTCTTTCATTCTCTCTCTTTTTTCTTTCTTTCTCTCTCTTTCTTTCTCTTTCTTTCTCTCTCTTTCTTTCTCTCTCTCTTTGTCTTTCTTTCTTTCTCTCTCTCTTTGTCTTTCTTTCTTTCTCTCTCTCTCTTTCTTTCTCTCTCCCTCTCTCTTTCTTTCTCTCTCTCTTTGTCTTTCTTTCTCTCTCTCTCTTTCTCCCTCTCTCTCTCTTTCTTTCTCTCTCCCTTTGTCTTTCTTTCTCCCTCTCTCTTTCTTCCTTTCTCTCTCTTTGTCTTTCTTTCTCCCTCTCTCTCTCTTTGTTTCTTTCTTTCTCTCTGTCTTTCTTTCTTTCTCTCTTTCCTTTCTTTCTCTCTTTCTCTTTTTTTCTCTTTCTTTCTCTCTCTTTCTTTCTTTCTCTCTCTCTTTCTCTCGTTCTCTCTGTCTTCCTTTCTTTCTTCCTTTCTTTTCTTTCCTTTCTTTCTCTCTCTTTCTTTCTTTCTCTTTCTCTCTTTCTTTCTCTCTCTCTTTCTTTCTCTCTTTCTTTCTTTCTCTTTCTCTCTTTCTTTCTCTCTCTCTTTCTTTCTCTCTTTCTTTCTTTCTCTTTCTCTCTTTCTTTCTCTCTCTCTTTCTTGCTCTCTCTTTCTTGCTTTCTTTCCATACCACTCAGTAATTGCTACTCAGTACACCCATTTTGACTGCCCACATTGTACTCGTCGTACCATCACACATACTTTTGGGACCATGAGGTCTGATTTAATTAGGGTGAATAGAAAGATTGATCTCATTGCAGTAATTTCTGAAATGTTGCATTGCAGGGGAAGACTCCGCATCAGTATGTTTTGGCTGCAGTAAGCGTATTACGGATCCCTATATTCTGAGAGTCTATCCGGATTTGGAGTGGCATGCAACCTGCCTCAGGTGTGTTGATTGCAACCAGTACCTTGATGAGAGCTGCACCTGCTTCCTGAGAGAGGGAAAGACCTACTGCAAGACTGACTATTTCAAGTGAGTAATCTCATCTCTTATTTCCTTGATATTGTTCAAATATTAATTAAATACTAGTCAATATCCTATGGTGCTGCACAATATATATCAATGATTTGGTTGGGAGGGTGAACTGTGACAAGGATGCAGAGATCCTTCAGAATGATCTGGACAGGTTGGGTGAGTGGGCAAATCAATGGCAGATGCAGTATAATTTGGATAAATGTGAGGTTATTCACTTTGGAAGCAAAAACAAGAAGGCAGATTACTACCTGAATGGCTGTAAATTAGGAGAGGGGAGTGTGCAGCGGGACCTGGGTGTCCTTGTGCACCAGTCACTGAAGGTAAGCATGCAGGTGTAGCAAGCAGTAAAGCAGGCAAATGGCATGTTGGCCTTCATTGTGAGAGGTTTCGAGTACAGGAGCTGTTATTGCAATTATTCAGGGCCTTGGTGAGGCCACACCTGGAGTATTGTGTGCAGATTTGGTCTCCTTCTCTGCGGGAGGATGTTCTTGCTCTCGAGGGAGTGTAGCAAAGGTTTATCAGGCTGATTCCAGGATGGCGGGACTGATGTATGAGGAGAGATTGAGTAGGTTAGGATTGTTTTCGCTGGAGTTCAGACGAATGATGGGGGATCTCATAGAGACTTATAAAATTCTAACAGGACTAGACAGAGAGGATATTCCCGATGGTGGGGGAATCCAGAACCAGGGGTCTGAGGGTTCAGGATAGACTATTTAGGACGGAGGTGGGGAGACATTTCTTCACCCAAAGAGTGGTGAGCCTGTGGAGTTCATTACCACAGGAAGTAGTTGATGCCAAAACATTGAATGTATTCAAGAGGCAGCTGGATATAGTACTTGGGGCAAATGGGATCAAAGGTTATGGGGTGAAAGCAGGATTAGGCAATTGAGTTGATGATCAGCCATGATCGTGATGAATGGCGGAGCAGGCTCGAAGAACCAAATGACCTCCTCGTGCTCCTATCTTCTATGTAAGAGGGTAGTCTTCAGATGAAATGGTGTTGGAGGACAGAGTATTACATCAGGCTATTTATGCTATACTAATTTTATAGACATCGATCTGTCTGATTCCTTTCTCCTTTGCATTTTCTCAACTTATATTTCCTCCCCTTTCTCTTCAATAAGTTTCCTCAAAGCTTCCTGAAGAGGACAAGATGCTGAAGGCTGGATTCCAGGCCTTGGTTAATTCTATCCTATATATCGTTCAATGTGCAAACGGGGACCCAGATCATTGGCCCTCTGATTTGCTGTCAGGAATCACATGACATCCACATGCCATCTTCCTATAGTGACACAGTTAAGGCTGAAAACTTTCAGAAACTGGAAACAAAAAAACTCCTTGCAATCTGACTCCCACTCATCAGTGACAGAATTTCGGTAAATTCGTAATATTAATCCTTTAAAGCTTCAAGTAATGGCCGCCACACTACCAGGCAGACACATACTGTAATTTGGTGATTATCACTTGCAATGGTAAATCACTAATATGTACAGATAGGGGATGGAATTTTATCTGTATTTGGCAGAGTGTAGCAGCAGTGGGAAAAGGGGCATTGAAGCCATTGGCACCAATGATAACCTTCTCTGCCATATCGTTGGGAACATAAATCCCATGTCATCCTGGTGACAGGGTGGCCACCCTCCCCACAAGAAAATTAGATTTTTAAAGATTGGTGTGCTATTTTTATAGGTCACCGCAGTTTATAAGGAAGTTTTGTGCACTGGTCTTTCTGTCAGGCCAGTGCCAGGGGACAGTGTCCAGGTAGTGCCCATGTAGTGCCAGACATGATGCATTCCCCCTTCCCCCTCAGCTTCTAATTAATTAAGCTTCTCCAGACTGTCATATCATACTATTGCAGCTTAGATTTGGGCCTTTCAGCAACCAA
The DNA here is from genome assembly GCF_964213995.1 of Mustelus asterias. Lineage (NCBI taxonomy): Eukaryota > Metazoa > Chordata > Chondrichthyes > Carcharhiniformes > Triakidae > Mustelus > Mustelus asterias. The sequence goes on from NC_135826.1 coordinate 22,400,061, forward strand.
CGATGCTACCTTGTAAATTGCTGTTGATTCCTGGCTTGGGTCACTGTCTGTGCAGAGTCTGCATGTTCTCCCCGTGTCTGCGTGGGTTTCCTCCGGGTGCTCTGGTTTCCTCCCACAGTCCGAAAGATGGGCTGGTTAGGTGCATTGGCCATGCTAAATTCTCCCGCAGTGTACCAGAACAGGCGCCAATGTGTGGCAACTAGGGGATTTTCACAGTAACTTCATTGCAGTGTTAATGTAAGCCTACTTGTGACACTAATAAATAAACTTTAACTTGATGCAGAATAACAGATTTTCATAAGTGAATTGTAGATGCATGCAGCATCAGTTCGTTTTTGGTCAGCTATTTAATCAGCTTGGTACCCAAATTCAATAGGCAATCCCCAAGCTTGTCTATTGCTCATACCAACCATTTGTTATTTTGTACATTGTGATCTGTTCAGTTGAAGCTACCATTATTTCAAGCTGAGCTAATGGTAGAGGGGGAAAATGAGAAACATAGGATGGAATCTGGCTGCGCTGACCCCGAAACCGGAAAATGCTGCCCAAGGTTAATGGACCTTTGTGTGGTCCGCTCCCCACCCACTACGATTCCCGTAGCGGGTGGGACAGGAGAATTCCCCCTATAGTATACAATGCCATCAGAGCAACAACCGAACAGTCATCTGATATCTGAGGCATGACAGGAAACTAAACTTCACCGTGGAACATAATAAATAACAGAGACCTTATACATGCTCACCTAAGTTCCTTAGGCAGCACCTTTCAAACCCAATACCACCACCATCTAGAAGGAGAGGGAAGTGGATAACTGGGAACACCACCACCTGGAAGTTTCCTTCCAAGTCACTCCTCATCTTCATTAGGAAATGTATCGCCGTTCCTTCACTGTCGCTGGGTCAAAGTCCCTCCCAAATGGCACTGTGTGTGTACCTACACCTCAGGAACTGCAGCGGTTCAAGAAGGCAGCTCATCACCACCTTCTCAAGGGCAACTACGGATGGGCAATAAACGCTGATCTAGACGGTGACACTCACATCCCATAAATTAATTTAAAAAGTAAAGTCTAGAAATAATGGAGCTGATAATGAGTCCAAGTGCCGCACCACTGGTGCCAGTGCTATATCAATGATACATATATCTGAACACACAGGCTGACTTCACTGAGAGAATCTGAGTCAGCTCATTTCCATAATTTACTGGTACTGCAGATGTAACTGGGCTGCAGTGTTAGCATATTCTAGCCATAGGGCAGGGGTGCGGTGGTTAACCTGGCAATAGTGAAAGAATTCTGTGGCAGCGCACAGAACCCGGAGGTGCCTGAATTCCTTCAGACATGCATTGCTAGCTTGAATGTTGCTGAACCATTCCAGCTGCAATATAGGGCAGCCACCGATTTAAATACAACACAAGAATCTAATGAGCTTAGCGCACAATTTAGGGGCAGGCTGTCAGACAGCTGGATTACAGTGCACTGTAATGCAGGCTTAATATTGGTAACATATTCTACCAGTTCTATTTCATGTTTCTGTTCTAAATCTTTATCCTTGTCGTCAAAGGACTGTGGCATAGTTACCATGGATATCAATAATCCCCCAATATCAGTAGCCCTCTAATATCAGTGTCAAGTGGCCACATTTAAACCTGCACCAGGCTATTCAATCAAGAGAAACATCACAACCAAATCCATCCTGGGTTCAGCAACACTCACACAGCCACCTTTATCCCTTCCCTGTTTCAGATTAATTTATAGAAACATGGAAGATAGGAGCAGGAGGAGGCCATTCGGCCCTTCGAGCTTGATCCGCCATTCATCATGATCATGGCGAATCATCCAACTTGATCACCTAATCCTCCGCCTAATCCTCCGCCTAATTCAATCCATTTGTAGGGTTTGAAGCTCCGTTGGGCATAGGTTGGAGTTGAGTTGGGTTAGTCTGAGGCAATAGGCTACTGACCTCGAAGAAAACGACCCACACAAACTTAGCCATCTCTGTGGTGTGGATCCTATGCCACTTTGAATTTAACGCCAAGTCACGGGTATCTCCGGGCATCAAGCAGCACTGCTGTCTCAAGCAAAGCAAACAGCCAATCACATTGATGCATTCTCATAGACAGCAACTCAGGAAGTTAAAAACCACTGAATCCCTTCATTTTTAACACGAAGCTTCACAGATAATTAAATAAAGGTTTGGAACATATACGTGAGACTAACGTAGATGGTAAAATACCATAAATGTGAAAGATATAGAGGGTGATCTTACCGGCTCATCCTGCCGGTCAATCAGCATGACGAGCTGGTCAGATCAGGTGACAGGCGAAAAATCAGGATCGCGCCCAGTTTTTCACCTCTCGCTTAGAAAGGATGCAAAGCCAATTTCAATATTCATGACATCATTAGCATGTCATTTGTGAGTCCCTTACCTGCCCTTACCTGCTCGCTGGTTGAGGTCCTCACCGGCAAGGATCAAGTATGGCCCCCACCAACAGAGACCAGAAGTAATGGCCTCACCAGTGGGAACAGAAGCCATTGAAGCCCCCCTGGGTGGTTGGTGGCAGGGTGGGGCATTGCCCCTTGGATAGTGCCAGCTTGGCACTGCCTACCTGGCACTGCCCACTGGGCACCCTGACACTGCCCACTGGGGAAGTGGTCAGGGCTTGAGGGATGGGGCCTGAGGGGTGGTGCATGAGGGGGCGGAGCCATGACAGGGGAAGGCAGGGGAGAGTTCCGTGAGGGGAGAGGAAGGGGGGAGCTCTGCAGTGGGGGGGGGGGGGGGGTGGACTGATCGGCTGGGATGGCAATCGGGGCAGCGATTGGGGGCTGTGATGTCCGGGGCAGTGATCGGCAGGGGGTGGGGGCGATTTGGGGGGGGGGGGGGGGGGGGTGGGGGGGTGGGGGGTGGAGGGGGGGGGGGATCCAGCACAGGGAGCAATTGGCCCGGGTCCAAATGTCCTTTGGCGGGGGGAGGGGTAGAGTGACAGGAGATCTCCCAGTACACTCTGTGCACTGCGCAATGACACCCCTAGACCACAGCAGCCGGCTTCACCAGTGAGATTAGGCTCCTCCCTGCCCCCCTGCTGGCGAGAATCACATCCTGGCACTTTGTTTTGACTAAGTGCCATAAGATTGTTTTTTTTTAACCAGCCCAAAAAATAAGTCAGAAACTCTCCCGTTTCCTCATTCGTTCAGCAGTTAGAATTTTTTTGGCAAGTTCACTCCCACAATTTTTAAAAAGTATGTGGTATTTCTTAATATAATTGGAAATATTGACATTCATCAAATACAAAATTGTTTTTTTTCAGGGCTAGTAAGATACTTAGCAGTAACTGTGAACTTAGTATGCGTTCAAAACCCAGCTGCACTTCATTCAGCAAAGTGTAACTTTTTCAAAGGCTTTTACAGTGGGACCAAGTGTAGGAATGCAAGTTCCTTTTCGTTCAGTGATGTCGAATTGATTGCAGTTTGGGGTGCTCAACAGCACATCCTCTGGAAAAGTGTAGAATCACTGATAGAAATGATTGGATTTCCATGCTTAACTGCACATGTATGGGCTACAGGGCTGGGGATGTATCTGGGCCAATAAGGATCTCGTCCACTGGTTGGAGAACCTTAACAAAATCAAGTTAATTTCAGGCACTTAATTGGCCACCCTCAGGTATTCCCTGTGATTGAGATCCCTGGTGACAGAAGGCCCTCCTTATGAGAGTTGCCGTCTGGCCTCTGTTGTGTCCAATGCCAGCTGAAATGGCACTGAGGCCTAGGGTCCTAGAGGGGCCCAAGGCCACAGATGAATGAAGGCAAGATGGGGGTCAGGAAATGGGGACCATGGGGTGAGAGTAGGTGTGGCTGAAGACAAGGGCAGGGGGGTGGCTTTCAACGGCCAACTCTCTGCCTGATGTCAGGTCCCTCGATTGGGCACAGAGTGCCTGACAGCAAGGGAACACCCCCCCCTCCCCCAACCCCAGGGAGGCCACTGACAAACCCAATAGGCTTTGCTGGGCAACTTTATGAGGGTATGGGGGACTAGTGGGATCTCCATCTAATACCCAAACTACCACTGAATTGCAGTGGGCTCAGGGCTAATGTGCATCAATTGGCTCTTTACTGAGCCTAATTGACATGCAACTATTGGCAGCCATGAGTTCCACATCAGTCCCTTCACCCCTCCATCTTAATTGGGTTTCCTTGCAACCGGGAGACTCTTCCCATACTATTATTGTGCATAATATCCAACCCCAGAAGTTGCAGTCAATTTCAGAGGACTAATCATGCCAAATACTATATGGTTTTGCTGTCATCACTGCTGCAAAATCGAGGTCAAGGTGACTCAATAGTCTTCTTCATTCTGAAATAGTGTCGCATTAAATTGTCCTCTGAGACTGAACCTTCAAGACAGCTTTCCACTCCTCCTATCTTTCTGCTGTTTCTTAGAAAATTTTCAGTGCGATGTGCTCAATGTCAAGCTGGATTGTTGTCTTCAGACATGGTCCTCAGAGCTGGAGGCCTCATCTATCATCAACAATGCTTCCGCTGTGTGGTCTGCAATCGGCAGCTCTTACCTGGGGATGAATGCAGATTGCGATTTGATGGACCCTACTGTACCGAGGATGGCTGTCTTTTGGACCACAGCTTAATTCAAGAGGATCCTTTGGGCTCTATATCAAACAATAGCAGCTTGTATCTATCAGGTCAGTTGATGGTTGTGCTTAAATTCAGTTATACAATCCCTCGGGTAGAAAGAATATAATGCTAAATAATGTGTTGATTTATCTGGTACCTTGCCAAGTCCACAGCACAATGTTGGCAGTCGCATTTGTGCCATGCCAATACAACAGGTCAGTTTCAAGTAGAAACCCTTCTGTAAGATACATGCACTGCCTCTTTTACTGTGTTGGCCCAAGTCCACAGTACCTTTCAACAGCATAACTGGTTGCACTTCCAATTGTAAAAAGGTATTGGGCAAAACTTGTGCATTTCCCTCTGGGGTAGCGCTGGACGCCATCTCTTCAGATGATTAGGGGAGGCGATGGCCTACTGGTATTATCACTAGATTATCGAAACACAGGTACAGGCACAGGTTCAAATCCCACCATGGCAGCTGGTGGAGTTTGAATTCAATAAAAATATCTGGAATTAAGAATCTACTGATGATCATGAAATCATTGCTGATTAGTGAACCATCTGGTTCACTAATGCTCTTTAGGGAAGGAAATCTGTCATCTTTACCTGGTCTGGCCTACATGTGACTCCAGAGCCACAGCAATGTGGTTAGAATCATAGAATCATAGAATCCTACAGTGCAGAAAGAGGCCATTCGGCCCATTGGCTCTGCACCAACCACAATCCCACCCAGGCCCTATCCCCATACCCCTACATATTTACCCACGACTCCCTCTAACCTATGCATCCTGGGACACTATCTCTACTTACCCGGGTTGACTCTCTACTGCCCTCCAAGGGCAACTAGAATTATAGTATCCTACAGTGCAGAAGGAGGGCCATTCAGCCCATCGCGTCTGCACCGACCACAATCCCATCCAGGCCCTATCCCCATATCCCCATGCATTTACCCTTGCTATCCCCCTGACACTAAGTGGCAATTTAGCATGGCCAATCCATTTAACCTGCACATCTTTGGACCGTGGGAGGAAACCGGAGAATGTGCAAACTCCACACAGACAGTGACCCAAGCCGGGAATTGAACCCAGGTCCCTGGCGCTGTGAGGGACCAACTAGGATGGGGATTAAATGCTGGCCAGCAACGCCCATGTCCCATGAATGAATAAAAGAGAAAATTCTTTGCTGCTCTGGCAGTAGCACTGAACTATCTTCTGTATTCCAAAATTAAAACCAAAATGTGACGGCCGCAATGTCTATTGTCGAAATGTCAAAGGGATATCAGTGAGGCTGACTGAATGTATGGGAAATGGAAATGTGATATCAGTGTAACAAGAGACGCTCTTCAAAAGCTTGATGTTATTATCAGAGAGTAAAAAGTATTATCTCAGAGGTCAGCTCATATTTGACACAATGAAAATCTTCCTCTGCCTCAGTTTTGTTTTGTTGAACGTTTAGAGAGAGTCAAGGCATGTCAGCCAGCACTGCGAGCTTCAAAACACTCCGATAAGATAACCCGTGTGCGGACTGTACTGAATGAGCAACAGTTGCTCACGTTACGGACCTGTTACGCTGCCAACCCCCGACCGGATGCACTCATGAAGCAACAGCTCATCGAGATGACAGGACTCAGCTCCAGGGTCATCAGGGTCTGGTTTCAGAATAAACGGTGCAAGGACAAAAAGAAGAGCATCCTGCAGAAACGCACAGACCAGCACGGCAGGAACAAAGCAGTAAGTGCGTATCTTAATCTGTGCGTGACAACAGAATTAGCAGTTATATTATTTTATTCTACCCCATTTTCCTACGTTTCCCTCTGTGCTCAGGCATATTTTCATCACTTAACTAATCAAAATTGGCATTTTTCACATGAACCTTGATTGTGAGTCAGGAAGTTTTTTGACCATGGAGGGCATCACATAAGAACATAAGATCTAGGAGCAGGAGTTGGCCATCTGGCCCCTCGAGCCTGCTCCGCCATTCAATAAGATCATGGCTGATCTTTTCGTGGACTCAGCTCCACTTACCCGCCCACTCACCATAACCCTTAATTCCTTTACTGTTCAAAAATGTATTCTATCCTTGCCTTAAAAACATTACAGCCAAGACCATCTCATTATTACACACACATATACATACACACATACACACACACATATACACACACACATATACATACACTCACACACATATATACACACACACACATATATACACACACACACACACATATACACACACATATACCTCTACCATTGCTTTGAACAGTATTCTAAGTCAACAGAACAGGGATCTAACACAGCAGCTCCTGGTCAAAAATAAATGTCGCTTGCTATATGAACTGAGTGAGCCATATGGTAGTGAGGAGGGGGTGGTTGTTGGGGTGTACAGGATTTACAGTTGTTGTAACTAACTTGGTCACAAATAATTGGCAAATGAAGTTCAACAGAAATAAATGTGAGGTAGCACATTTCAGTAGAAAGAATAGGGAGGTCACTCATTTATTTATTAGTGTCACAAGTTGGCTTACAATAACACTGCAATGAAGGTACTGTGAAAATCCCCTAGTCATCACACTCCGGCACCAGTTCGGGTACACTGACGGGGAATTTAGCATAGGCAATGCACCAAATTAGCACGTCTTTTGGACTGTAGGAGGAAACCGGAGCACCCGGAGGAAACCCATGCAGATACGGGGAGAACGTGCAGACTCCACACAGACAGTGACCCAAGCTGGGAATCAAATCCAGGCCCCTGGCGCTGTGAGACAGCAGTACTAATCACTGTGCCACCATGCTGCCATGCTAACATATTATTGGAAGGTGCAAGTCCAGGTAGGGTGGAACAAAGCGATGTTGGAGTACAAATACAATAAGTAAAACTTACATGACAGGTTATCAAGGCCATAAACAAGCAAACCAAGCACCGGGTTTTATTTCTCCAGGGTTAGAAGTGAAAGTAGGGAGGTTATGCTAAACCTGTATCAAACCTTGATTAGTTCACACTTAGAGGCATGCATGCTGTTCTGGTTGCCATATTACAAAAAGATTATTGAAGCACTGGAATGGATGCAGAGAAAATTTACAAGGATGATGACAGAAATATGTGGGAATATGAATCAGGATAGGATTGGCGGGCTAGGTCTCTTCTGAGAAACGAAAACTGAAGGGTGACCTGATAGAGGCCTTTGAACTTATGAAAGGTTTTGATGGAATAGGCACAAAAGAAAATGTTTACTCTTGTGGGGAAGAGAATAACTAGAGGTCAGCAACACTAGAAACCCAATAGGAACTCAGAAGAAACTTCCTTACCCAAAGAAAGGTGAGAATGTGGAACTCACTTCCACAAGAGGTGGTTGAAGTGAATGGTCTAGATGCATTGAAGGGAAAGGAGACAAACATACAAGGGAGAAGGGAAAAAGCAGTTGTAGTGGTAGATTTAGATGAAACCTTAGTTAGGCCGCACTTGGAATATAGTGTTCAATTCTGGTCGCCACACTACCAGAAGGATGTGGAGGCTTTTGAGTGGGTACAGCAAAGATTTACCAGGATGTTGTCTGGTATGGAGGGCATTAGCTATGAGGAGAGGTTGGAGAAACTTGGCTTGTTCTCACTGGAACGATGGAGGTTGAGGGGCGAGTTGATAGAAGTCTACAAGATTATGAGGGGCATGGACAGAGTGGATAGTCAGAAGTTTTTCCCAACGTGGAAGAGTCAATTACTAGGGGGCATAGGTTTAAGGTGCGAGGGGCAAGGTTTAAAGGAGATGTACGAGGCAGGTTTTTTACACAGAGGGTGGTGAGTGCCTGGAACTTGCTGCCGGGGGAGGTAGTGGAAGCAGATACGATAGTGACTTTTAAGGGGCGTCTGGACAAATACATGAATAGGATTGGAAGAGAGGGATATGGTCCTTGGAAAGGTAGGGGGTTTTAGTTCAGTTGGATAGCATGGTCGGTGCAGGCTTGGAAGGCTGAAGGGCCAGTTACTGCGATGTAATTTTCTTTGTTCTTTTCTTTGTTTTTAAGAAGCTGAAGTATGGACTGGTTGGGCCAAATAGCCTTTCTCTATGACATATATCCTATATATTTTCAATTAGCAGCATATTAAAAATCTTGCCTTAATAGTGACACATTTGCCCTATTTTCAATTATAAAAGTCATTCAAGGAAAATTATGAATCTTTTTCATTTTTGCTTTTGGTGTAAGTAAGCACATTGTAGAAATTACACTTCTCTTGTTTTCCTTCATTATTCTTTGACAAAATGTTCCAGCGGATTTTAGAATGAAAGTAATTAGTTATTCCCACATCAATTAGTGTTTCTAAGGACCTGCGATAAATGCAGTTATCCTTGTCAAATGAGGCATCACTGACAATGTTTTCCCAAGAAAACTATCCTGCTATTTTTGATTCTTCAACAGGATATTCAAGGGCTGGTTGGAACTCTGATGGTAGCGACCAGTCCCCGACAACAGAAAGTTGATTTCCAGTGCAGCCCTGTCGAGGTACAGAGATACCGGCCACCTTGGGAAGACCTTAGTGACTTTACACTGCAGGTAGGCACAAAGACATTTGGGGACATTTCCAATACCCGCCTGTCTCAAACAACTGAAAAATCTGGCTCCTTTGCCACCATGGGTTGGGTGGTTCAGGGTCACTGAGTCCCTGCAAGCCTAGCCAGGTCTCCCTCTGCCAGGGGAATGCTCTTCTTGCTGAACATACTGGATTACAGGGATAAATTAGGTCCTGAATGAGCAAGGCAGCTGGAAACGCCATTGTGGGGAATCCCCATTTCGTGTTCTGATATCCACCACCCCTAATGACACTTGTCTTGAAAGGGAGGTTTTGCCCTTCATAGGGAATTTTGGAAAAACCTTTAAAGTTCAGAGACTTGGCAGAACCCAAAGACTTTTAAGATCAAGATCATCAAGATGCTGAGTTTTACCCCCCTCTCCCTTTTCTCTCTAGAGGATTACCCTTACATGCTATAATGTTATCATCAGGAAAGATGTGAAGCTGCCAACGTTGGACTGACGTGGGCACAGTAAGAAGTCTCACAACACCAGGTTAAAGTCCAACAGGTTTATCTGGTATCACGAGCTTTCAGAGCGCTGCTCCATCATCAGGTGAGCTGCTTCATCATCGCCTGATGGAAGTGCAGCACTCCAAAAGCTCGTGATACCACATAAACCCGTTGGACTTTAACCTGGTATTGTGAGACCACTTACTGTGCCCATCAGGAAAGAGGCAGTGCAATCCTCTGGCGGCACAATTCAGGTTTTTTTTTAAATTTTGAAGGGATTTGTCCTTTATTTTTAGAAAAAAAGTGCTTTCTTTGTCCCCAGACAGGTTTTCCTGGAGGAAGATGCCATTCCGTTTGCAGTAGTAGTGAGGTCTCATCTCTTAATTCTCAACTGTCTGACATGCCAAACAGTGAAGAATCTCAACCATCAGACCTCTGACTTTGTCGGTTTACAGCTTTATATCAACACATCACTGGAAAATCAACTGAATGGATTTGAAATCTGAACTTTGGTGTAAGATAAATGGATGTTCATGTTGTTCTTGGCAGATTAAGAAGTTTAGTGGAAACAGATGAAAAAGATGACATCTTTAGCTCATATCACTATAAAATGCACAAACAAACCCTATTCCATTCACAAAAATTACAATGATGTCAATGTGAATTTCAAAGCTAACTAATCTCTTGCAGAGAAATAGCTGGACTAATACGATATACCATTCTAAACCTCTACTGTTCCCCCATCTCCAGTTTCTTGCACATTGGACACTTACCTCCACAGCTTTGCATTATTTTCATCCACATTGTCCGATTACAGTAATTGCAATAGGCAGAAATCAATGAAGGAAGCATAGGTCAAAAGGAAGGAATAAATAGTTTGGCAAGATAATATTGAAGAAACAAGCCAAGTGACCAAGAATGTGAAGTGTAATTATTATTTTGCATTGATAAATGCGATAAGAATGGTTCAGGGAGCTAATCTTGCAATGACAAAGGAAGGCGAGGACCTAGTGGCATTATCGCTAGACTATTCATCCAGAAAGTCAGCTAATGTTCTCACGTTCGAATTCCGCCATGGCAAATGGTGGAATTTAACTGCACTTTAAAGAAATCTGGAATTAAGAATCTACTGATGACCATTGTCGATTGTCGGAAAAGCCCATCTGGTTCACTGATGTACGTTAGGGAAGGAAATCTGCCGTCCTTACCTGGTCTGGCCTACATGGGAGTCCAGAGCCACAGCGATGTGGTTGACTCTCAACTAGGGATGGGCACTAAATGCTGGCCAGCCAGCGATGCCCATGTCCCACATGAATAAAAAAAAGTAGACTGTATTATGCACATTGGAGTCTTGAAGAATGGGAGGGATCTTATTGAAACATATAAGATTCCTAGGGGACTTGACAGGGGAGACACTGAGAAGATGTTCTCTCTTGTGGGGGAATCTTGAACCAGGGCACAGTTTAAAAATGAGGGGTTGCCCATTTAAGACGGTGAGGAGGAGGCATTTCTTCTTTAAGAGGGTTGTTGGCATTCTCTTCCATGGAGAGCAGTGGAGGTTGGGTCCTTGAATATATTTAAGGCTAAGGTAGACAGGATTTTGATCAATAAGGATGTCAAGGGTTATGGGGGTCAGTGAGAAAAGTTGAGTTAAGGATCGTGGGGGCCAGGCAAGTAGTGTTAAGGCCACAATTACATCAGCCATGATTTTATTGAATGGTGGAGCAGGCTTGATGGGTGGAATAGCCTATTCCTGCTTCTATTTATGGTTATAAGATCTTATGCTCTTATACCTTCCTGCATTTGTGCATTCACCAGAAATTGTTTCAGACAACCACATAAAAATTAATTTATCCATCAAATATTGGGAAAGAATTTCATCCTGCTTCTAAAGCAATGACTCTAAAGCCATAAAATCAAACGGAAACATAGAAACTAGAAGCAGAAGTAGGCCATTCAGCCCTTCGAGCCTGCTCCGCCGTTTATTATGAACATGGCTGATCATCAAATTCAATCCCTGATCCCCCCTTCCCCCATATCCTTTGATCCCTATAGAATCATCTTAGAATAGAAGGAAAGCAATTCACTTTTGAGTTGTAGCAATAAAGTTTAAAGTATATTTATTAGTGTCACAATTAGGCTTACATTAACGCTGCAATGAAGTTAATGTGAAAATCCCCTATCTAAAGAGTGTGGCGTTGAAACAATACATCAGCTTATCCTTCAGCTTTCTCCCTCTGGTTCCCAGGTTTCAAATGCATCCCTCATCTGTCCTCTATTGTATGGCGGTGATGTTCTGACTCTCACTGCTCTGAAATGGCTTTGCAGCCATCGCAGTTTAATACTAATAGACTACTTCCTTAGACTGTATACACTAGCCCTTGCTCATAGTCTCTTTCTGTTGATCACGTGTTAGAGCAAGCACTGAAGTTTGAAAGCTTTGCATCAGACTCAAGCTATTAGCGTTGGAGAGAGTCTACATGTGATGAATAAGTCACTAACAATTACAAAGAACAAGTTTCCATATTGCTCAGAAAAATGTTGAAAAATTGGAATTTGTATCAGTATTATTTTCAATTATGATCAATAATTGTATTAGTTTCAACTCCCTTGTCGACATTTCCCATTGTTGTCTGTACAATATTCAGTTTTGGATTTCAGTCACATTGTGCAGCAGAGATATTATTTTTTTTAAAGTTTATTTATTAGTGTCACAAGTAGGCTTTACACTGCAACGAAGTTACTATGAAAATTCCCTAGTCGCTACACTCCGGCGTCTGTTTGGGTACACCGAGGGATAATTTAGCATGGACAATGTGCCTCACCAGCACGCCTTTCGGACAGTGGGAGGAAACCGTAGCGCTCGGAGTAAACCCATGCAGACACGAGGAGAACGTGCAGACTCTGCACAGACAGTGGGAACCCAGGGCGCTGTGAGGCTACACTGCTAACCACTGGGCCACCATGCCACCCTGTGTTATTAAACTGATTCATATACTTACATAAAGTTCCTTTCAACGCAGAGGTAACAATTCTGTGCTCATAGCACACATCAGGAACACAGATCGTGAAGTTGTGTATCCTCTCCCCCACCCCCACCTCCACCCCCACCCCCCACAATCATCTCTCCCCACTTCCACCAGCACAATATCCATGAAATTGAATGTCCAGAAAATGGCTGGAAATCTGAAAAAATTGTACTTCACATTTCTGGCATGTACCAGAATGCTGAAGGAGAACTTTCATCTCACAGCTATGAATCTGTTTATAATAAAAGTAAAATAAGTGAGTTGATGACTGTTAAAAGTGATGGGGTTTTCCGAAAAAGAGTTTAACTGGCAGCTCCAGAAGAAATAATATCCTTAAGTGTCTTTACTACGCCTAGTTAAAATGAGCAAGTTAATGTCTATGTTAAAATCAATTCCAAATAATTTTACATGAACTTGTTAACCTCTGTGATACCAGAAAATATGAATCCCTTTTTGTAGAATGTTTCCACAATAGCATTTATTGCCCTTGGATATTTATTCCCTTATTTATTCCCACCAGTTCTGATTTGAATAATCTTTGGATGCACACGAGGAAATAAAATATTTCCTGTAAACCCTTAAAACACAATCCGGCAGTTTAAAAAGTATTCTTTTCACAAAGTGTTGTCGTATACGCACCAGTGAGGTACTCCCAGATGCATTGTAATCTGAGAATTGCACGTCATGGAAGCGCAGGACATCAGTGCTGAGATATGGAACGTTTGTCTGCTTTTTACTCCTAGAATCAATATGGCAAATACCAGACAAGTTAAGCATGGATTGAGAATGGCATCGCTGATGGGAGGAAACACAAGGAAATACAACTTTAGTTGTAAGGATGAAAGCTAATGTTCCGCAAGTGTGAAATGTCTTCGGCAGACACAATAATAATAAAGTTTTAAACACACCGAAGGCTTAATCAAGATTACACTAACTGATAAAACAATCTGTGTGTTGGTCCATCATGTTATTCTCAGATAACTCCTTGACTGGACGACAGTAGATCCAGTGAGTTCTATTAAAAGATCAAAGACATAGAACAGTTACTGTTTGAAGCAACAATCAAGCATTCTAACTACTCACATATCGGAAATAAAATTACTGATAAGCAGTCGGAACTGTTAATGGGTGTATAATACAAGCTTGTTTCTTCAAATGAGGTCATCATGATGTGACTCTTTGTGTCTTTATTTCAATCAAACAGCAGCATTGATACCATTGTGTTGAAGTCTTGCTTGAGTGAGTTGTCTTTGTAACTAGTTACAGCCAAGCAGCAGCTAGTGTGCGTGAATGTGAATATTTTAATTATTGAGTATGTGGCAGACTCCCCAGCAAACAAGAATAGTTGCCATCTAAATAGGCATTGCTGCTGACATGTTGGCCTGGCTGCAAAGCACACAGGCACCGTTTTGGAAGGGCACCCCTAATCTCACAGTGCATAGGCCCATCAAGCCTGCACCAAGAAAGTTTTGTTGCCTGTTTTTCCAGCGAGGTAAGTGACGTGAGGTTACGGCACTCTATGCATTTCGTCACCAATGCTTAACCGGAAATCTTCCAGAGATGTAGTATGGAGTTTTCACCCCAGGATTAGGTAATTATGGACTGTGCAGCAGGATTAAAAGATGAGTAGTGCCAAGCTCCCAGCAACACAGCGATTCCCACACTCTCATCGCATGACCCCAGTTTCTTCAAATTGTTCACTATAAAAGTGGTATGTTATACAGCTGGTATAATTACTGTTGCTTTTTACCATAAAAGTAAACAACAACATAGATGAAGCCAGGAGTATATACTTCCCCAATGTTAATTTTCAGGGTGCATCCCTGAGTCACCAGTGGTTAATGCGGCTGATCTTTAATTATCTACCTGAATGGGCTCACTTGTTAATGCAAGGCCTTTGATGCCACCTCTTCCTCCACAGGCATTTTGCCTTCTTGCAGAGGATACGAAAAGACTAGTAGATGCAGTTTGAGCATGTTCAATTGCTAAGCGTGCTTTTCAAAGTTGCCTGCAGTCCTATGGACAGCAGACGGATACATTATATAAAAAAACAACTCTGTAACTATCAATCAGAAAAATACAAAAGGAAAGTTTCTTGTAATAGAAGAAGAAATGGGGCACTATCTATAGGTTTTGTTATTAAAGTCAGTCAATCAGTCAGGAGTAAATACATTTCAGAGTTTGAAATCATATTGGGGATGAATTCCCTCACTGTTTATATGGCAGTAAATTGGAGGTCAATGGACATTTCGACTGTCCGCTCTTCACCTGCTTCGATTCCGTGACAGGTGGGGCAGTAGAATTCCAGCATATATGTCTTTTAGGGAGCAAACTTCCTACCACAGCAGAGTCTGAAATGTCTGATGTATGTTCTTTGGATGGCAAAAAGTAAGTTCTTCTCAAATATATCACTTAAAGAAATGGGACCTGACCTGATATAAAAAAGGATAAGGTAATCATAGGTTATTAGGAGAGCAAGAAGAACAAATCTTTTGAAGAACCAAGAACAAAGCCATTAAAAAGGAGTTAAATGGGTTGCTGCCGGTCTATATTGTTCATCAAGTTTGATAAATGTGATCATTGTCATGCGTGGGTTTCCTCCGGGTGCTCCGGTTTCCTCCTACAGTCCAAAGATGTGCGGGTTAGGTTGATTGGCTATGCTAAAATTGCCCTTTAGTGTCCTGGGATGTGTAGATTAGAGGGATTCGCGGGTAAAATATGTAGGGATATGGGGGTAGGGCCTGGGTGGGATTGTGGTCGGTGCAGACGCTATGGGCCGAATGGCCTCTTTCTGTACTGTAGGGTTTCTATGATTTTATGAAGTATTTGTCTCAAGGAATCTATAATCTGCTTCAGATGTCAATAATATACCCAACATTCTATTACTTCAATCCAGGTCTTAGAAAACTTGTAAAGTTTAAAAGTTTATTTATTATTGACACAAGTAGACTTAGATTAACATTGCAAAGAAGTTACTGTGAAAATCCCCTTGAAATGCAGCAGCAATTATAATATCAATTGACAAAGTGCTGTTTGAAGTCTCTGATGATTTTTTTTCCGATTATTTGCTCTGATTTTATCCTCCATCACAGACCGTTTCTTTTAAGCACACACCTTAGAATTCAAGAGGCTTATAGCTTTCAATAGGGTTGAAGTTCAAGTCACAGAGGAATGAGATAAAATACATCCCAACCCACAAGGAGACAAACTGAAGTCAAGAAGGTGTATGTTCATTAGCATCAGGTGACCTGTACACAAAGAGCTGACAGGAAACTCTTGAAGCTTTTGTTAGATCTGGGTTTGGATTTCCTTTTCATTATTTTTTCACAGGATGTGGCTGTCACTGGCTGGGCCAGCATTTGTTGCCCATCCTGGATCCTGAACTTGCCAACTCACAGACCACAATCAGTAAGGATAGGCAACAACACCTTGTCCACGATAATCCTCAACACCAGTGCCCCACAAGGCTGCGTTCTCAGCCCCTTACTATACTCCTTGTACACCTATGACTGTGTGGCCAAATTCCCCTCCAATTCGATTTTCAAGTTTGCTGACGACACCATCATAGTGGGTCGGATCTCAAACAATGATGAGACAGAGTATAGGAATGAGATAGAGAATCTGGTGAACTGGTGCGGCAACAATAATCTCTCAATGGCAACAAAACGAAGGAGATTGTCATCGACGTCAGGAAGCATAAAGGAGAACATTCCTCTGTTTACATCAATGGGGACGAAGTAGAAAGGGTCGAGAGCTTTAAGTTTTTAGCTGTCCAGATCACCAACAACCTGTCCTTGTCCCCCCATGCCGACACTATAGTTAAGAAAGCCCACCAATGCCTCTACTTTCTCAGAAGACTAAGGAAATTTGGCATGTCATCTATGACTCTGAGCAACTTTTACAGATGCACCATAGAAAGCATTCTTTCTGGTTGTACCACAGCTTGGTATGGTTCCTGCTCTGCCCAAGACCGCAAGAAACTACAAAAAGTCGTGAATGTAGCCCAATCCATCACGCAAACCAGCCTCCCATCCATTGATTCTGTCTACACTTCCCACTGCCTCGGCAAAGCAGCCAGCATAATTAAGGACCCCATGCACCCCGGACATTCTCTCTTCCACCATCTTCCTTCGGGAAAAAGATACAAAAGTCTGAGGTCACGTACCAACGGACTCAAGAACAGCTTCTTCCCTGCTGCTGTCAAACTTTTGAATGGACCTACCTTGCATTAAGTTGATCTTTCTCTACACCTTAGCAATGGCTGTAACACTACATTCTGCACTCTCTCGTTTTCTTCTCTATGAACGGTATGCTTTGTCTGGAGAGCGCGCAAGAAACAATACTTTTCACTGTATGTTAATACATGTGACAATAATAAATCAAATCAAATTAAATCAAAGAATCAAATCATCCCTAATTGCCCTTAAGAAGGTGTTGGTGAGCTGCCTTATTGAACTGCAGCACTCCATGTGTTGTAGCGATGTTAATACATTTACCGAAACACTAAACAGTTGCTTTTGTAAATATAAGGATCCAGATAGTTTGGTCAAATGTATTTGCAGCTTTTTGATGATGTAGATATTGCTGGTAGGAGGGGAATGTATACCGATAGATGGCAGGAGTCTCCGGTCCTGTCGGCAGCGCACCCTCGCCTATGGGTTTCCCGCCGGCATGGGGTGACATCAATGGGAATTCCCATTGACAGTGGCAGGACTGGAGAATCCTGCCAATGGGAAACATGGGGCTGGGAGGCTGGAGAATCTTGCCCTGAGATTTTGCTTCTTTTTTTTGTTGCTTTAATTTTTTTTATCAGCATCAGTACCTCTCATTTTAAAATTAATTTTAATTAATAAATTAAAATTAAAAGAAATTGATAAGGGAGTAAAATGACAAAAAGTTTAAAAGAAAGGTTTAGCTCAGTTGACTAGATAGTTGGTTAGTAATGCAGAGTGACTCCAACAGCATGGGCTCAATTCCCCTACCATCATGAAGGCCCTGAATTCTCAACTTTTCCCCCTCACCTGTGGCGTTGTGATCCTTAAGTCACCACCAGTCAGCTCCCCCCCTCAAAGGAGAGAGCAGCCTCTGGTCATGTCAGACTATTACCTTTATTTGACTAATGCTTGAACTATAAATGTTAACTAAATTTTATTTCTAAAATTATTTTTCCAAATTATTCGAAATTGCTTTCGGAATCAATAGATCAAATCTTAGCCATCGCATGTCCTTTGAACCCTATACTTCATGAGTTAAAGGAATAAATTCTCTGGTGGAATGGAAAGACAATGCTTCACACTTGAAAAGATGGAGATGTAATCTTCCAGGAATCATGAAGCATTCCAAGTTGAATATAGCAGTTACCTGCACAATAAGCATTTAACCATGTCTTTTGACTCCAAACATGGAATGGTCCTACTCCTCCAACATGAACATTTAATTCCCCACCAGAAACCTCTGGAAGACAGCCAACTAGAGATTTTTTTAATATTCTTTTTTGGGATGTGGGTGTCACTGGCTAGGCCTGCATTTATTGCCCAACTCTAATTGTCCTCGAGAAGGTGATGGTGAGCTGTCTTCTTGAACTGCTGAAGGCCATCTGGTGTAGGTATACCCAGAGTGCTGTGAGGAAGGGAGTTCCAGGATTTTGACCCAGCAACAGTGAAGGAACAGTGATTATAGTTCCAAGTCAGGGTGGTGTGTAACCTGAAGGGGATCTTGCAAACTTGCAAGTGGTGGTTTTCCCATGCATCTACCATCCTTATTCTTCTAGGTGGTACAGAGCATGCATTTGAAAGGAGCTGTTGAAGGAGCCTTGATGAATTGCTGTAGTGCTACCTGTAGATAGTACACACGGTTGCCACTGTGCGTTGGTGGTGGAGGGAGTGAATGTTGAAGGTAGTGGATGGGATGCCAATCAAATGGGCTGCTTTGTCCTGGTTGGTGGTGATCTTTTTGAATGTTGTTGGAGCTGCACTCATCCAGGAGAGTAGAGGGTATTCCATCACACTCTGGACTTGTGCCTTATAGATGGTCGACAGCTTTGGGGAGTCAGGAAGTGAGAATTCCCAGCATCTGACCTGCTGTTATCATCACAATATTATATCGCTGGTTCAGTTCAGTTTCTGCTCTATGAAAGGTTATATTCTCTCCTTTTGGAGGTGGTCATCGTCTGGCACTTGCGTGCCACAAATGATTCCTGTCCTTATCAGCCCAAGCCTGAATGTTGTCCAGGTCTTGCTGCCTATGGACACACACTGCTTCAGTATTTGAGGAATCACAAATGGTGCTGAACATTGTGCAATTATCAATGAACATCTCCACTTCTGACATTGTAATGGAGGGAAGGTCATTGATAAAGCAGCTGAAGATGTTTGGCTCCTGGACATTACTTTGAGGAACTTCTGCAGTGGTGTCCTGTGAGTGAGATGATTGAGCTCTAACAATTGCAACCATCTTCTTTTTTGCTAGGTATGACTCCAACCAGTGGAGAGTTTCCCACCTGATTCCCATTGACTCCAATTTTGCTAGGGCTCCTTCAGTACTATTGCTGAGTACTGGCATCAAGTTGTGGATAGTTTCATTCTGTAAATAGAGCCTACTATTTGAATTAATGATGCCTAAAAATGAATTGGCTCAAGATTGTTGCACTGATTCTATTGGGTCCCAAAATTCAGTTCCTCCTAAGCAGACTGTACACATAACAGATAAAAAAACGCATGACTTTCTTGAAGTGTATAGTTGGGGGACATGTTGGCCAAGATGCCTTTCTTCTCTCTTTTGAATAATGTCATGGTATCTTTTACAGCCGAGTAGATTGATAATTTAGGAACATAGTACTTAGGAGCAAGGGTAGGCTATTCAGCACTTCAAGACTGCTCTGCCATTCAATAAGGTCTGTTTGTGGTCTCGACTCTACTTTGACACTGGCCCGCCGCCGCCCCCCCCCCCTCCCCCCCCCCACCCCCCGGTGGGAGGGGGGGGGGGGAAACCTCCCACCACCACCACCTTTCAACTATCAGTCTAATTCTGCTTTGAATAAATTCAATTATGTCTCATTGAAGAGATGACTCCTCTGATAGTGAAGTATTGCCTCAGCACTGCACTGAATTACCAGGCAAAACTACATGCTTAAATCTCTGGAGTGGTGCTTGAACCCATAACTTTCTGACTGAGAGATGAAAGAGCCAGAGCCAAGGCTGACAATTTTTTAAAAAAGCTCTGGGAAATCTCACAAAGACGATCAAGCAGTTAATGGTGGCTGGGTACCACAAACTTTTCTTCTTGATATGTTACAGCTGGGTGATTGAGAGCCAATATAACAACCCCAGGCGGAATAAAGCCTGATCCTCAAGTAAAAGTATGATTTTTTAAGAAACGTCACTTACAAGAGGAAGAGCAGGGCCCCTTTAAGAAGCTCACCTCTAAAGGTTAATACGTGGTGTTGGGCAGTGGAGTGGGAGGAACGGGTGGTGGGAGTTCGGAGGGGGTAGGGTGGGAGTGTGGGAGAGGGTGGGTGGGTGGGAGGGAGTGTGGCATAGAGGGGGGGAAGAATTTCCCCAGCCAGCTGAGCGCAAAATGGTGACTTTCTAGAGAAGTAAAGAAAAATAATAATATTGGCAAGTTTACCGAGCTATTGTTTGTAGAGGAAAGGAGGCTCCAAGATAAAAGAACCACATGTAACAGTAGATATGTTAGTTACTATCAGAAATTCATCCAGCTCCATTTGATTGCTTGCACGGAATCTGCAACCACTGTACCTGCCAGCAACCTATTCCAGATGTTGACAACTGTCTTCATAAAGAAGTATCTCTTTATATCTGACCTTGTTCTCTGCTTCTGTAGTACATTTTAATGTTACCTTGTCCTTCATAACTTATCTAACTTAAATAGCCTAGCCACTTGAACCAAATATAATCCTTCCTTTATTTAAAAGTCTTCAAACAAATTTCCTCAATATCTACTGTTTCTAAACTAAAAAGACCCATCTGTCTTAGTCAATCTGGAAACTGAGAGCCCTTACACTAGGTACCATCCCAGCAGCACTACTCTGAATCTTTCCCAGGACCTGAGTATCACCCACCGTCTATGAGGTCTAAACAGTATTCTAGACTCGACCTGACTGAAGTCTTATATTAAGAAAAGATTGTATTTCTTGTCTTAAATCTAATTGTCCTGGCAATATAGCATAATAATTTATTTGCTTTTACAATACCCCCATGGACCATTTAGAGATTTGTGGTATAATCCGTAGGTCCTTCTCCCACTCAATGGCTTAGCGCACAGCTGGCATAATGTACACATCACCCAAGCACACCAAGCGAGGTTTGTATGCATGAGATTACATTTTTTGTATTCATTCATGGAACATGGGCATCACTGGCTGGCCAGCATTTATTGCCCATCCCTAGTTGCCCTTGAGAAGGTGGTGGTGAGCTGCCTTCTTGATACAACTGAGTAGCTCGCTAAGCCATTTCAGAGGGCAATTGAGAGTCAAAGACATTGCTGTGGCTCTGGAGTCACGTGTAGGCCAGACCAGTTAAGGACAGCAGATTTCTTTCCCTAAAGGGCATTTGTAAACCAGATGGGCTTTTCTGACAATCGACAATGGTTTCATCAGTAGATTCTCAATTCCAGATATTTTCTGTGGAATTCAAATTCCACCATCTACCGTGGCGGGATTCAAACCCAGGTCCCCAGAACATTGAGATTCTGGATTAATAGTCCAGCGATAATACCAGTAGGCCATTGCCTCTCTTATAAGTGCCAGATATAGGAAAATACCCTCATCATATTTAGCTTTTTTTCATCTAAGATCCTTTACACCCACATATTTTAATGTCATCTGTGAGCTTGTGAATGGTTTACCCAACACCTGGCACGGTGGTACAATGGTTAGCACTGCTGCCTCATGGAGCCAGAGACCCGGGTTCAATTCCAGCCTCGGGCCACTGTCTGCATGGAGTTTGCACGTTCTCCCTGTGTCTGCATGGGTTTCCTCCGGGTGCTCCGGTTTCCTCCCACACTCCAAAGATGTGCAGCTTAGGTTGATTGGCCATGCTAAATTGCCCCTTAGTGTCAGGGGATTAACAGGGTAAATATGTGGGGTTGCGGGAATAGGGCCTGTGTGGGATTATGGTCAGTGCAGACTTGATGGCTGAATGGCCTCCTTCTGCGCTGTAGGGATTCTATGATATCTATGAAATGGATTATAAGGATAGTGAACAGGAGAACACTAATAACTAACTGATCTCCAAACACAACCTCAGCTATTAATAACTACTTTATGTCATTGGAAATGCAAGAATTTCAACCCAAAATCTATCTGCCAATTCTACATGAATCAACTGTATTTAGCATACTTTAGCCGAAGGCTTTTTGAAGTCAAAGATACAAAGGTTGAGTATTCAATTTCCGCTTGAAATGGATATCATGTTGATATCGCAACCAATCTGCTCACCCACTTTTGGCCAGAGTGAAGCCTGAATCAAAAGCAGATTCATTCATTTAAATGCGACCTGCAAACTGTGGGATAAATAGATATCTCTCTCGGACTTGCCAGTTATTGGAGGACCAGGAATTGTCCAGTTCCTTTGGTGAACAAGCTAACAAGTCAAGACTAGGCATTGAGGTCAACCCTTGAAGAACATTTCACGCCCAAACACTTGTAGCGGAGAGATTCAGATTTCATCAATGGAGCCAAGAAGAGAGTGAAAGTGTTCCACAATTTGTAGCCATACTATAGAAACTAGCAAAGAATTGAGTTTGGCCTGACTCTCGAAGACAGTCTGCGAGACAGACTTGTTTGTGGATGTCAAAATGAAGCAACACAAAGACGGCTCCTCAGCGAAAGTTCTTTAACACTAAAACTTGCTGTTAAGATAGTGGTGTCCATGGAATTGGCTGCTAAAAAAGCTTCCCAAACCGGATCTGGCGCCAAAATACACAAGATGAATATTGAGAAAAGAAAATCTCTCAACACAGATGCATGTCATAGGCGTGCCCAGGTGGAGCATTCCCCATACGAATATTGGTGTCGAGAAACTAAACATCGTAATTGTGGCAAGGAAGATCACACAGCCAAGGCATGCTGGACCAAGCAGAATCCTCAAACCTCAAAGATGGGTAAACGCAAGAAAGCACCCAAATCTACAAAAAAGCCTATAAAATAAACAAATACAATGATGTCCACAGAGATCAAACAACTAAAACTCGGTAGATTATCGATACAAAGCAACACTGAGAGATTTTGGGTCTCTCCGGAACTGAATGGGAATGAAATGACGACACAAAATTGGCAGGACTTGCAGATAGTGAGGAGCATTGTCAGAAGCTACAGAAGGATATAGATAGACTGGAAATTTGGGCAAAGAAATGGCAGATGGAGTTCAATCCTGATAAATGTGAAGTGATGCATTTTGGTAGAAATAATGTAGGGAGGAGCTATACGATAAATGGCAGAACCATAAAGGGTGTAGATACGCAGAGGGACCTGGGTGTGCAAGTCCACAGATCCTTGAAGGTGACGTCACAGGTGGAGAAGGTGGTGAAGAAGGCATATGGCATGCTTGCCTTTATAGGACGGGGCATAGAGTATAAAAGTTGGGGTCTGATGTTGCAGATGTATAGAACGTTGGTTCGGCCGCATTTGGAATACTGCGTCCAGTTCTGGTCGCCACACTACCAGAAGGACGTGGAGGCTTTGGAGAGAGTACAGAGGAGGTTTACCAGGATGTTGCCTGGTATGGAGGGGCTTAGTTATGAGGAGAGATTGGGTAAACTGGGGTTGTTCTCCCTGGAAAGACGGAGGATGAGGGGAGACTTAATAGAGGTGTATAAAATTATGAAAGGCATAGATGGGGTGAACGGTGGGAAGCTTTTCCCCAGGTCGGTGGTGACGTTCACGAGGGGTCATAGGTTTAAGGTGAAGGGGGGGAGGTTTAACACAGATATCAGAAGGACATATTTTACACAGAGGGTGGTGGGGGCCTGGAATGCGCTGCCAGGCAAGGTGGTGGAGGCGGACACACTGGGAACGTTTAAGACTTATCTAGACAGCCATATGAACGGAGTGGGAATGGAGGGATGCAAAAGAATGGTCTAGTTTGGACCAGGAAGCGGCACGGGCTTGGAGGGCCGAAGGGCCTGTTCCTGTGCTGTATTGTTCTTTGTTCTTTTGAAACTAAAATGGAAGTAGATACGGGAGCCACTGTATCTCACATATCTGAAAATTTGTATCAACAAAAGCTGAAGAATGTATCATCAAAGCTGTCTAATATCCCGAGAACTTACCCGGCGGCACGGTAGGGCAGTGGTTAGCACTGCTACTTCACGGCTCCAGGGTCCCGGGTTCGATTCCCGGCTTGGGTCACTGTCTGTGTGGAGTTTGCACATTCTCCTCGTGTCTCCAGATGCTCCGGTTTCCTCCCACAGTCCAAAGATGTGCGGGTTAGGTTGATTGGCCAGATTAAAAATTGCCCCTTAGAGTCCTAAGATGCGTAGGTTAGAGGGATTAGCGGGTAAATATGTGGGGGTAGGGCCTGGGTGGGATTGTGGTCGGTGCAGACTCGATGGGCCGAATGGCCTCCTTCTGCACTGTAGGGTTTCTATGATTTCTAAGAGATGGTTCCAATGAAGGGTTATATCATGGTGCAAGTTAAAACAAATGATCAATGTCAAAAATTGACATTACAAGTTATGAAAGGAAACTTTCCTGAACTTTTCAGAAAAGCGTGGTCAAACAAAATCAAACTAAATTGAGAAGCAATTAATCAATTGGTTGATGAACAGGAACATTTACAGAACTGGAACAACTAGAAAAGCACTGTCTTCGTGTGAAGAAAGAAAACTGCATATTTTTCTAGTCATCGATAAGCTTTCTAGGCCATATAAATTGATAAGGATTGGCTCCACAAGGAACCTAAGAAAATGATTGCGATTTTAGATGTGCTTGATGTGCCACAGAATATATCATAAATCAATTTTTTTGTATTCATCAATTACTATGGAAAACTTATTCTAATCTTGCGACCATATTAAAACCACTTCATACATTATTATGTGCAAACCAACAATGGACTTGGCCAAAATACTGTGAAAAGGTATATAATGAAGTCAGAAATTTTAGTTCTTAGTCTTTGAGCTGGGTCGTTAAGCATGTTCAAGGTTGAGATAGACAGACCAGTGAGAGAATCAAGGGTCATGGGGTTAATGCCGAAAAGTGGACTTGAGGATTGTATCAGATCAGCCAGGATCTTAATGAATGGCAGAACAGACTTGAGGGGCCAAATGGCCTAGTCTCAGGTAGATGTGCAAAGATCAAAAGCAGAGGAATTCTCCCTGGTATCCTGGTGAATATTTACTCCTCAATCAAGATCACTAAATTGGATTATTTAGTCACCAACACATTGACGTTTGTAAAATTGTGCTTTGCACTAAATTAGTTGGCATACTCCTTACATTACAATGGTGACTAGTCCAAAGGTGTGCAGGTTAGATGGTTTGGCCATGCTAAAATTGCCCCTTAATATCCCAAGATGTGTAGGGATTAGTGGGGTAAATACATAAGATTATGGGGATAGGGTGGAGGGGACAGTTTGGATAAGATGCTCTGTCAGTGAGACGGTGTAGACTCGATGGGTTGAATGGCCTCCTTCTGTAGTGCAGGGATTCTATGATTTCAAAAATATTTAATTGTCCATGAAGCACTTTGGATATTGTAAGGTTGTGAATATAAATACATGTTCTTCCATACTTCCTCCCCTATTTAGTTCTGTGCCAAAAGGCCGATTTAACACTCATTTTACTATCCTGTATGAGATCAGTTAACTCAGCCTAGTCCAAGGATGAAACCTAGGAAATTCTCGGTCTGCGTGCCTCATTAAGACAGATCATTTACTCCAGGTACATGAACCATGACAAAAATGACAGATTGTTCACAAGTACTACATGTATAAATTGTTCTCACAATCTTGCAAATGTGAAAGAAATCTTTAAGAATGGTATATTCATAAAGAGTATTATTCATAAAAGTATTATGAATGGAATATACCATTATGAATGGTATATTCAGTTCATTTCTGTCGGTTCACTTCGTGATGAAATCTTCGGTACAACTTTCTTTGGGCAAGACTTCAAAGAAAGTTTAGAACAAGCTCAGTTGAAGAGTACCAACAATAGAAACATAGAAGATAGGAGCAAGAGGAGGCCATTTGGCCCTTCAAGCCTGCTCCGCCATTCATCACGATCATGGCCGATCATCAAAATCAATATCCTAATCCTGCTTTTTCCCCATTAACTTTTGATCCCATTCGCCCCAAGTGCTATATCCAGCCTTCTCTTGAATACATTCAATGTTTTGGCATCAACTATTTCCTGTGGCATTGAATTCCACAGGCTCACCACCCTTTGGGTGAAGAAATGTTTCCTCACCTCCATCTTAAATGGTCTACCCTGAATTCTCAGTCTGTGACCCCTGATTCTGGGCTCCCCCACCATCAGGAACATCCGCCCTGCATCTACCCTGTCCAGTCCTGTTAGAATTTTAAAGGTCTCTATGAGATCCCCCTCTTTTGTCTGAACTCCAGCGAAAACAATTCTAACCTATTCAATCTCTCCTCATACATCAGTCTTGCCATTCCTGGAATCAGCCTGGTAAACCACATCAAAAACATATGTTACTATTTGTATTCTTAGATGCTAATTGATGTATCCGTAGAAAAAACAGATCCTAAATCCCATGACAGATATAATGTATACAGCAAAGAACTGTGAAATGCAATTCTGGTTTGCATACTTACACAAAAAGTCATCTTTGAGGAGCTTAATTATGCCTAAATCTTCCTCCAGAGGTCAGTGTTACATTGATTTGTGAAAGTTCACTCTGGATTTCAATGGACGAAAAATATTGAATGATTGAGTGTAACATCCCAGAGCAGAAATACTGTAACTGCTAAGGAACTGTGGTGCCCTATAAGTTCCAGCCTATAGTTCCAGTCATGGGGCCTCCATGATAGTTGGAAAATGGATGAAGTCTCGATAATAGGAAACCAACTCCTTTTCTGAAAGATTTTCCCACAAAACCTATGTCTTGTCATGGAAGAGAGTACTGGCGTGCCAGCTCCCTTTCCCTCAGTGGAGATACCTACATCAGTCCAGTGAGTACCTGTCATGTATTTTCAGGTTGAACACAAATTGTTTGAACAATAAATCACTGGAGTGGGCAGTGGCAGGGGCGGCACGGTGGCACAGTGGTCAGCGCTGCTGCCTCACAACGCCAGGGACTGGGGTTCAATTCCTGGCTTGGGTCACTGTCTGTGCGGAGTCTGCATGTTCTCCCCGTGTCTGTGTGGGTTTCCTCCCACAGTCCGAAAGATGTGCTGGTTAGGGTGCATTGGCCATACTAAATTCTCCCTCAGTGTATCTGAACAGGCGCCAGAGTGTGGGGACTAGGGGATTTTCGCAGCAACTTCATTGCGGTGCTAATGTAAGCCTACTTGTGGTACTAATAAATAAACTTTACTTTACTTTTGGAAATGGGAAAAACACTGTTCACCATTACAGGCTGTCTTCGATTTTACGAGGCTCAGGTTCTGATGAATGGCACTCATGTTTATAAATTGACATCCCATTTTGATTTTACAATGTCAGGTTTGACTTTATGATGCCATGCAAACACATTCATACAGGTGCTTTCTGTGCCGCCCATCTGTATGACTGGACAGGGTTGAAACTAGTGTTTTATTCTATTAATTTTTTTGGCGCAACCATCACCATTTTAGTGCATTTGTATGCTTATGTTGTGTTTAATATGCACTCAGACTGGCAGCAGTTCAAGGTTATACAGCCAATTGACAGTGATCAAATGGCTTCATTATATCTCCCACACTAACCAAGGAACTTGTGCTAAGGCGTGCAGACATCAACAGTCACCTCAATGGCTTGACAGGGCAAGAGCTGAGAGCACTTTGCTCCACCGGATGGCCCATGAGTGATTCCTAGCCTTGATTCAGGAACCAATCACCCACTGTGGGTGGCACGGTGTCACAGTGGTTAGCACTGTTGCTTCACAGTGCCATGGGTTTGATTCCAGTCTTGGGTGGCTGTCTGTGGAGTTTGCACGTTCTCCCCGTGTCTGCGATGGTTTCCTCCAGGTGCTCCGGTTTCCTCCCACAATCCAAAGATGTGCAGTTTAGGTGGATCGACCATGCTAAATTGCCCCTTGTTGTCCCAAGATGTGTAGGTTAGGGGGATTAATGGGGTAAATATGTGGGATTACAGGGATAGAGCGGGTGAGGATGGGCCTGGGTAAGATGTTGTGTCAGAGAGTCGGTGCAGACTCGATGAACCAAATGGCCTCCTTCTACACTGTAAGGATTCTATGGTTCTATGACTTACACCATTGTTCCAATGGAAAAATCAGTTCTGACTGACAAAGTTTTGGCTTAGAGGGCGGGATTTTCCGGCAATGCTCGCTCCAAGACCGGAAAATCTCGCCCCAAGGTCAAATTTCATATTGTTAGGTTTTTGGAAGTATTCACCTATAGTCCTTCATAACTGATCTCTGGGCTTCAACAGTAAATTAAGGGCGGCACGGTAGCACAGTTGTTAGCACTGCTGCTTCACAGCTCCAGGGACCTGGGTTAGATTCCCGGCTTGGGTCACTGTCTGTGTGGAGTTTGCACATTCTCCCCGTGTCTGCGTGGGTTTTGTCCGGGTGCTCCAGTTTCCTCCCACAGTCCAAAGATGTGCGGGTTAGGTTGATTGGCCATGCTAAATTGCCCCTTAGTGTCCTGAGATGTGTAGGTTAGAGAGATTAGCAGGTAAATATGTAGGGGTATGGGGGTAGGGCCTGGGTGTGATTGTGGTCGGTGCAGACTCGATGGGCCGAATGGCCTCTTTCTGCACTGTAGAGTATCGATTGATCTAATGTTAATTCTAGACATTCAACATTCTGCTCTGAAGAGGGGTCATCTAGACTCGAAAGGTTGGGGCTATTCTCTCTCCACAGATGCTGTCAGACCTGTTGAGATTTTCCAGCATTTTCTGTTTGTGTTTCAGATTCCAGCATCTGCAGTATTTCATTTTTAATTCAATAATAATGAATGTTTAAAACTTGAAAACGTAAAACGCAATGTTAAAACATGAGTAGATCTCGACTTTGTGTGATAGTGTAAAACGAATGATAGTGAATTGGTCGGACATGTTATATCTCTCCCAATTTTTACATATATTAAAGAGTGACAATGAATCAGCAACACATAATATGTCTCTCACTTTTTTTACATGAAAGTGAATGACAACAACGATTGGGCGAGATGCAAACCAGGCCGTTGACTCGCAATCACACACTTACATTATTGCACAAAGTTAAATCCATAGGATATAAATCTCTTCAATTTTTCTTGGGTCTGCCTGAGTGGCTTACAGTGCAAGCTTTTCGAATCGTTCCTTACTTTTACTTTGAAAACCAATTAAGTGCAATACAAAAGGATCAACAATGGGGTGGCATGGTGGCACAGTGGTTAGCACTGCTGCCTCACAGTGCCAGGGACCTGGGTTTGATTCTCGTTTTGGGTGTCTGTGTGGAATTTGCACATTCTTCCTGTGTCGGCATGGGTTTCCTCCGGGTGCTCCGGTTTCCTCCTACAATCCAAAGATGTGCAGGTTAGATGGATTGGCCATGCTAAATTGCCACTTAGTGTCAGGGAGACTAGCTAGAGTAAATGTATGGGGTTAGGGCCTGGGTGGGATTGTGGTCGGTGCAGACTCGATGGGCTGAATGGCCTCCTTCTGCACTGTAGGGATTCTATGATCTATAATCTGACCCCTTTTAATTGGTTGTTTGTCACAGTAGAAGTACAGGTCAAAGTAAATACTGTGAAAAAGAAATACAGCTGTCCTGTAAAGCTACATGAGAAGAAAGTTCTAATTTGTCTTTGTCTGACCGACCAGCATATCCTGTATCCTCCTTACTTGTCCTTCAGGTTAGCTTCATTCTTTTCCTATAGACTACAGTTCAGTGGGTGACAGCTGTACCATGACCAAGAAGCTTTCCATCACATGTGACCTACTGAGTGAAAGTTGGCAAGCATTTTCATAATGGGAATGCTTCGATTAGCACGCTAGACAAGATCTGCTAACTCAACACAAACCAATGTCATTTTCAACTGGAAGATAAATATAATCCAGACTTTATGAATAATCCAAAATCAGAAAATAAATGCAGCCATTTTAAGCACATTTTTACCTTGTTGTATAATGTTGTATACATAAATATTAATACAGATATTAACAGAGTAAGCTTAAAATAGCATTTTTCTTTTCAGTGTTGTAAAACTGCTAAGTTTTTCTGAATAAAATTATCAATTCTATTTACCTAAAGTATTGGTGATTTATTCCTGTCAGCTTTTTGCAGAAGGAGGCCATACAACCCATCGAGTCTGCACCGACCACAATCCCACCCAGGCCCTATCCCCATAATCCTATGCATTTACCCTAGCTAGTCCCCCTGACACTAAGGGGCAATTTAGCACGACCAATCAACCTAACTCGCACGTCTTTGGACTGTGGGAGGAAACTGGAGCACCCGGAGGAAGCCCACACAGACACGGGGAGAATGTGCAAACTCCACACAGACAATATGGAGATTTTATATTGTTGAAAACTTCTTTCTGTTTTCCTCAGCCAGCTTCATAGAATCATAGAATCCCTACAGTGCAGAAAATGCCATTCGACCCATTGAGTCTGCACCGACTCTCTGACAGAGTATCTTACCCGACCCCTCCCCCGCCCTATCCCTGTAACCTCACACATTTGCAATGGCTAATCCACCTAACCCGCACATCTTTGGACTATGGGAGGAAACTGGAGCACCCGAAGGAAACCCATGCAGACACGGGGGAAACGTGCAGACTCAACACAGACAGATTAAATACTAAGTACATAACTACAGCTGAAAACTATATTTCACACTCTAATATGCTTGGTTATTCCTAAATTGTCTTCTCTCTCAGTCATGTTTTTTTTAAAAATTCTACCCAATTTTTATTTTGTAAGCATAGGTTTTTTTCCTATTTTAGCATCTACCTTAGTCCTTGAAATGTTAATGCAAGCACAATTAAAAAAAATTAGATTTTGCAGTCCGAGCTCCACTACCTTGCTTGGCACTAGTGAGGTTCTGCATTAGGAGTGGAGCCTCACCAAGTCACCCCTAATATCTTAATACTAAATGGCAGGGAGGCAGTGCTGTAGTGGTATCATCACTAGACTGGTGGTCTAGAGACCCAGGGGAATGTCCCAGAGGCCTGGATTCGAATCTTACCATGGCAGATAGTGAAACTTGTATTAAAATTATTATTATTAATGATGTTCATCTGGATGCCCTTTAGGGAAGGAAATTTGCTGTCCTCAGCTGGTCTGGCCTAAATGTGACTTCAGACCCACTGCAATGGCCTAGTAAGCCACTCAGTTCAAGCAGTATATGCTGGCCTAGCATATGAATTATTATTTTTAAAAATCCCCCCTATTTTAGCACAAGAATTGACCCACTTATGTTAAACAGGATATATTTTTATCAATATAATAAAGAAAGGAATTCCAGATGAATGCATTAAGTATACATACCCTGAGGTTTAGTTTCAAGGCCTAGTGGTTTATGTTTTTAATTTGGTAGATTGCATTGATGTTACTGTAGCCAAGATTTCCCCAAAAGATTTCTTACTATAATTTCTGTGTTTGTTTCCACGCCAAAAGTTACATAGCTCACTATATCACAGATGCAATCTACCACAGAGTGGTAGAGGCGGGTTGCCTTACATCCTTTAAAAAGTATCTGGATGGGCACTTGGCACTTCATAACATTCAGGGCTATGGGCCAAATGCTGGCAGAAGGGATTAAATAGGAGTTCAGGTGTTTCTAATGTGTCAGTGTGGACTCAATGGACCGAAGGGCCTCTTCTGCGCTGTATGATTCTATGATTCTATGATCTCCCTGAACCTATCAGTAGTTAAGGCCATTATCGTGGACTTTCATTTGGCGTCTATCACATCACCAGTCTGTTCACTTGGAGGGATGCCTTTTTTAAAATTGGACAAGTAATGTTTGATTTGGCAAATAATAACAATGCCAATTATTTTATTAGGGTAACAAACTTGTCTGAGCGCATTGACTTCTTTCCCTTTCATACCTATGCCAATCGAAATACAATATATTCAGGACTGGGAATTAAATATACCACCATATAAGGTCAACATGAAGTAGAGAGAAAAAGAGAAAGAGTAGCATTGGTGATAAAAATAAAATATTTTCAAAAGAGAATATAATAAAAGCTAAGTGGGTAATAGAGACTTTATGGCTAGAATTAAGAAATGGAAAAGGATTTATGACTGTAATTCGAGTTGTTTACAGGTCACCTGCTAGAAACTGTGAAGTGGTAGATTGTATCAGTGCGGAGATTAGACAAACATATGTAACAAAGGAAGATTGATTTTAACTTTCATACAGATTGGACTCACATACTAGTATGTGCTAGAAACATAGCAAAGAATATCTTGAGTGTGTACAGGATATTTTTCTGCAGCAATATCTCCTGGAACCAACAAAAAGGCCGAGTAATGAGCAATAAAGCAGATTTAGTTAACAACCTTAGAAGTGCATGAACATTTAGCTCATAAAGATCATAATGTTATCAAGTTCAACAACGTGGCCCTGCCAGATGTGATTTTGATAGGGGTGGAGTACATAAAATATGTCAAGCTCACCTCCCACCCACTATAATGTTGGCCCCCATAATATGGTAGGTGGGCAGATACCAAAATTGTCAACTCGTCCGTCATTATTAAATAAATAATTAACAGTCATTTGGGCTTGTTACCAAGCCAATTGACCATGGGTACCTTATGACCTCACCCCGCCGGTTCGGCGCGGAGAGATGGTAAGATTGCGTGAGAGGTAAAAATTGGGTTTGCGCCTGATTTCTCGCCTCACACAATCTTACCAGCCCTGTTTTGCCGGCGAAATCGGCCACGAGCCCAGAAAGGGTGCAAAGCTGATTTCAATATTAATGACACGTTTTGCATGTCATTAGTGAGTCCCACACGTTATTGTCCAAGTTCACTTATACCTACCTCCTCGCCAGTCAAGCTTCACACCAGCGAAAATCACAGCTGGTCTCCATCAGCAGAGACCAGACGTAATGGTCTCTCCGATGGTATCAGAGGCCATTGAAGTCCCCCAGGTAGTCGAGGGCATGGCTGGACAGTACCCATGGGGCAGTGCCAGCCTGGCACTGTTTACTGGGCACCACAACTGTGCCAAGAGCAATGCCAAGGTGGGAGTCTGAGTGGGGGTGGGGCAAGGGGGTGCTCCACAAGGGGGGCGGGGTGGGGGGGAGGGATCTCTGCAAGGTGGGAGGCAAGGGGGGAAGAAAAAACAATTGCATTAGAGATGGCTCAGAATAGGTTCACTCATTGATCCACTGGAGCAAGCTGAGAGGGGTGATTGAAAAGCAGCAGTGCTGGTAAGAGATTAATTGGATTAATTGAATTGTTTATTTATTTAATTAGTCAGCTAGTGTGTGTATTTTTTTGGCCTTTACTTTAACAGCAGTTTTTCAAGTTTAAAGTGAAAACTAGAAGTGGGCAGCAAAGGAGTCTGGGAAGGGTTTTTATTTTAACTTTAAAAGTCAGTTACCTGGGTGGTTCCCCCTCATTGATCCACTGGAGCAAGCTGAGAGGGGTGATTGAAAAGCAGCAGTGCTGGTAAGAGATTAATTGGATTAATTGAATTGTTTATTTATTTAATTAGTCAGCTAGTGTGTGTATTTTTTTGGCCTTTACTTTAACAGCAGTTTTTCAAGTTTAAAGTGAAAACTAGAAGTGGGCAGCAAAGGAGTCTGGGAAGGGTTTTTATTTTAACTTTAAAAGTCAGTTACCTGGGTGGTTCCCCCTCATTGATCCACTGGAGCAAGCTGAGAGGGGTGATTGAAAAGCAGCAGTGCTGGTAAGAGATTAATTGGATTAATTGAATTGTTTATTTATTTAATTAGTCAGCTAGTGTGTGTATTTTTTTGGCCTTTACTTTAACAGCAGTTTTTCAAGTTTAAAGTGAAAACTAGAAGTGGGCAGCAAAGGAGTCTGGGAAGGGTTTTTATTTTAACTTTAAAAGTCAGTTACCTGGGTGGTTCCCCCTCATTGATCCACTGGAGCAAGCTGAGAGGGGTGATTGAAAAGCAGCAGTGCTGGTAAGAGATTAATTGGATTAATTGAATTGTTTATTTATTTAATTAGTCAGCTAGTGTGTGTATTTTTTTGGCCTTTACTTTAACAGCAGTTTTTCAAGTTTAAAGTGAAAACTAGAAGTGGGCAGCAAAGGAGTCTGGGAAGGGTTTTTATTTTAACTTTAAAAGTCAGTTACCTGGGTGGTTCCCCCTCATTGATCCACTGGAGCAAGCTGAGAGGGGTGATTGAAAAGCAGCAGTGCTGGTAAGAGATTAATTGGATTAATTGAATTGTTTATTTATTTAATTAGTCAGCTAGTGTGTGTATTTTTTTGGCCTTTACTTTAACAGCAGTTTTTCAAGTTTAAAGTGAAAACTAGAAGTGGGCAGCAAAGGAGTCTGGGAAGGGTTTTTATTTTAACTTTAAAAGTCAGTTACCTGGGTGGTTCCCCCTCATTGATCCACTGGAGCAAGCTGAGAGGGGTGATTGAAAAGCAGCAGTGCTGGTAAGAGATTAATTGGATTAATTGAATTGTTTATTTATTTAATTAGTCAGCTAGTGTGTGTATTTTTTTGGCCTTTACTTTAACAGCAGTTTTTCAAGTTTAAAGTGAAAACTAGAAGTGGGCAGCAAAGGAGTCTGGGAAGGGTTTTTATTTTAACTTTAAAAGTCAGTTACCTGGGTGGTTCCCCCTCATTGATCCACTGGAGCAAGCTGAGAGGGGTGATTGAAAAGCAGCAGTGCTGGTAAGAGATTAATTGGATTAATTGAATTGTTTATTTATTTAATTAGTCAGCTAGTGTGTGTATTTTTTTGGCCTTTACTTTAACAGCAGTTTTTCAAGTTTAAAGTGAAAACTAGAAGTGGGCAGCAAAGGAGTCTGGGAAGGGTTTTTATTTTAACTTTAAAAGTCAGTTACCTGGGTGGTTCCCCCTCATTGATCCACTGGAGCAAGCTGAGAGGGGTGATTGAAAAGCAGCAGTGCTGGTAAGAGATTAATTGGATTAATTGAATTGTTTATTTATTTAATTAGTCAGCTAGTGTGTGTATTTTTTTGGCCTTTACTTTAACAGCAGTTTTTCAAGTTTAAAGTGAAAACTAGAAGTGGGCAGCAAAGGAGTCTGGGAAGGGTTTTTATTTTAACTTTAAAAGTCAGTTACCTGGGTGGTTCCCCCTCATTGATCCACTGGAGCAAGCTGAGAGGGGTGATTGAAAAGCAGCAGTGCTGGTAAGAGATTAATTGGATTAATTGAATTGTTTATTTATTTAATTAGTCAGCTAGTGTGTGTATTTTTTTGGCCTTTACTTTAACAGCAGTTTTTCAAGTTTAAAGTGAAAACTAGAAGTGGGCAGCAAAGGAGTCTGGGAAGGGTTTTTATTTTAACTTTAAAAGTCAGTTACCTGGGTGGTTCCCCCTCATTGATCCACTGGAGCAAGCTGAGAGGGGTGATTGAAAAGCAGCAGTGCTGGTAAGAGATTAATTGGATTAATTGAATTGTTTATTTATTTAATTAGTCAGCTAGTGTGTGTATTTTTTTGGCCTTTACTTTAACAGCAGTTTTTCAAGTTTAAAGTGAAAACTAGAAGTGGGCAGCAAAGGAGTCTGGGAAGGGTTTTTATTTTAACTTTAAAAGTCAGTTACCTGGGTGGTTCCCCCTCATTGATCCACTGGAGCAAGCTGAGAGGGGTGATTGAAAAGCAGCAGTGCTGGTAAGAGATTAATTGGATTAATTGAATTGTTTATTTATTTAATTAGTCAGCTAGTGTGTGTATTTTTTTGGCCTTTACTTTAACAGCAGTTTTTCAAGTTTAAAGTGAAAACTAGAAGTGGGCAGCAAAGGAGTCTGGGAAGGGTTTTTATTTTAACTTTAAAAGTCAGTTACCTGGGTGGTTCCCCCTCATTGATCCACTGGAGCAAGCTGAGAGGGGTGATTGAAAAGCAGCAGTGCTGGTAAGAGATTAATTGGATTAATTGAATTGTTTATTTATTTAATTAGTCAGCTAGTGTGTGTATTTTTTTGGCCTTTACTTTAACAGCAGTTTTTCAAGTTTAAAGTGAAAACTAGAAGTGGGCAGCAAAGGAGTCTGGGAAGGGTTTTTATTTTAACTTTAAAAGTCAGTTACCTGGGTGGTTCCCCCTCATTGATCCACTGGAGCAAGCTGAGAGGGGTGATTGAAAAGCAGCAGTGCTGGTAAGAGATTAATTGGATTAATTGAATTGTTTATTTATTTAATTAGTCAGCTAGTGTGTGTATTTTTTTGGCCTTTACTTTAACAGCAGTTTTTCAAGTTTAAAGTGAAAACTAGAAGTGGGCAGCAAAGGAGTCTGGGAAGGGTTTTTATTTTAACTTTAAAAGTCAGTTACCTGGGTGGTTCCCCCTCAGTAGTAGTTTTTTTTTTCTCTCGGGCCCCTAGCCCTATAAATTGGTGCAGAGGAGATACCCGATCCTCTACACTGGTAGAGGATCCCACCCTTCCATCCTCCTCTAACCTAATTATAAGTGTGGGGAAGTTTTTTGTTTTCTTTTTTTCTTGCTGGTAATGGCTTCAGGGATGGCAGTTCAGGCAGTATGCTGCATCTCCTGTGGGATGTATGTGGTGAGGAAATCCAGTAGTGTTTCAGGAGATTTTAGTTGTAAGAAGTGCATTAGATTGCAGCTTCTGGAGGAGCGTGTAAAGGAGCTGGAGGGGGAGGTAGAGGAACTCCGCATAATTCGGGAGGCGGAGGTGGAAGTTGATAGGAGTTATAGAGAAATAGTAACTCCTAGAAATGAGGCTTGGGTCAATGCCAGGAGGAGGGGTAAGAAGCAATCGGGAAGACAATCCCCTGGGGCGGTTCCCCTCCATAATAGGTTTTCGGTGCTGGAGGCTACAGTTGAGGAGGAATGAACTGAGCATAGAGAGCAGATCTCTGGGGGTGAGCCGAGTGAGAAAGCTCAGGTGGTTAGGGGCTGTAAAAGACTGGGCCTTGTGATTGGGGACTCCACAATTAAGGGGACAGATAGGAGGGTCGGAACTAAAGGTAGGGACTCAGGGTTGGTGTGTTGCCTACCAGGGGCTGGGGTCCGGGATGTGTCTGACAGGGTATTCAGGACTCTTAGGGGGGAGGGAGATAAACCACAAGTTATTGTACATGTGGGGACACACGACATAGGGAGGATAGGGGAAGGGGATATTAGGCAGGGATTTATGGAGTTGGGGTGGAAACTAAAGGCCAAGACTGACAGAGTGGTTATCTCTGGACTCTTGCCTGTACCACGGGATAGTTTAGAGAGGAATAGGGAGAGGGAAGGTTTGAATTCATGGCTGAGGGGATGGTGCAGGAGGGAGGGGTTCAGGTACTTAAGCAATTGGGGCTCGTACTGGGGAAGGTGTGACCTCTATGAGAAGGATGGTCTACACCTTAATCAGAAGGGGACCAATATCCTGGGGGGTAAATTTGCTAAGGCCATGCAGGGAGGTTTAAACTGATTCGGGGGGGGGGAGGGATCCTGAGTAGTGGGGCTGAAAGTGAGGGATGCATGGATGGGGACTGCAATGCACGGCATTGCAGAGGTGGGGTGGAGCAGGGTTTGAAATGTGTATACTTCAATGCCAGGAGTATTCGCAATAAAGTGGGTGAACTTGCAGCGTGGATCAGTACCTGGGACTTCGATGTTGTGGCTATTTCAGAGACATGGATAGAGCAGGGGCAGGAATGGATGCTGCAGGTCCCGGGGTTCAAATGTTTTAGTCGAAGTAGGGAAGGAGGTAGAAGAGGGGGAGGGGTAGCATTATTGGTCAGAGATTGTATCACAGTGTCAGAGAGGAGGTTTGATGAGGACTTATCTGTTGAGGTAGTATGGGCGGAGATTAGAAATAGGAGAGGAGAGGTCACCCTGTTGGGAGTCTTTTATAGACCTCCTAAAAGTTCTAGAGAGGTTGAGGAAAGGATTGCGGAGTCAATCCTGCTTAGGAGTGAAAGTAATAGGGCAATTGTTATGGGGGATTTTAACTTGACTAATATTGACTGGAATTGTTATAGCTCTAGCTCGTTAGAGGGGTCAGTTTTTGTTCAAAGCGTGCAGGAAGGTTTTTTGACTCAGTATGTAGACAGGCCAACTAGAGGTGAGGCTATATTGGATCTGGTGCTGGGAAATGAGCCAGACCAGGTGCTAGACTTGGAAGTTGGTGTGCATTTTGGTGATAGTGACCACAATTCGGTTACGTTCACCTTAGTGATGGAAAGGGATAGGCATGAACCTCGGGCCAGTGGTTTTAGCTGGGGGAAGGGTAATTATGAGGCTATTAGGAGAGAATTAGGAAACATAGGTTGGACTAGGAGATTACAGGGACTGGGAACGTCCGACATGTGGAATTTTTTCAAGGAGCAGCTACTGCGAGTCTGTGATAGGTATGTCCCTGTCAGGCAAGGAGGAATTGGTAGGGCTAGGGAACCGTGGTGCACCAAAAAAGTTTCTTTGTTGGTTAAAAAGAAAAAGGAGGCTTATGTTCGGATGAGACGTGAGCACTCGGGTAGTGCACTAGAAAGCTTTAGATTGGCTAAGAGGGAGTTGAAGAGCGAGCTTAGAAGGGCTAAAAGGGGACATGAGAAGACTTTGGCGGATAGGGTTAAAGAGAATCCTAAGGCGTTCTATAGGTATGTCAAGAACAGAAGGTTGGTTAGGGCAAGTTTAGGGCCAGTTATAGATGGCAGAGGGAAGTTATGTGTGGAACCGGAGGAGATTGGTGAAGCATTGAACCAATATTTCTCTTCGGTGTTCACGCAAGGGGACATGAATATAGCTGAGGAGGACACTGGGTTGCAAGGGAGTAGAATAGACAGTATTACAGTTGATAAGGAGGATGTGCAGGATATTCTGGAGGGTCTGAAAATAGATAAATCCCCTGGTCCGGATGGGAGTTATCCAAGGATTCTCTGGGAGGCAAGAGAAGTGATTGCAGAGCCTCTGGCTCTGATCTTCAGGTCGTCGTTGGCCTCTGGTATAGTACCAGAAGATTGGAGGTTAGCGAATGTTGTCCCATTGTTTAAGAAGGGGAACAGAGACTTCCCCGGGAATTATAGACCGGTGAGTCTCACTTCTGTTGTCGGCAAGATGTTGGAAAAAATTATAAGGGATAGGATTTATAGTTATTTGGAGAGTAATGAATTGATAGGTGATAGTCAGCATGGTTTTGTGGCAGGTAGGTCGTGCCTTACTAACCTTATTGAGTTTTTTGAGAAAGTGACCAAGGAGGTGGATGGGGGCAAGGCAGTGGACGTGGTATATATGGATTTTAGTAAGGCGTTTGATAAGGTTCACCATGGTAGGCTTCTGCAGAAAATGCAGATGTATGGGATTGGGGGTGATCTAGGAAATTGGATCAGGAATTGGCTAGCGGATAGGAAACAGAGGGTGGTGGTTGATAGTAAATATTCATCATGGAGTGCGGTTACAAGTGGTGTACCTCAGGGATCTGTTTTGGGGCCACTGCTGTTTGTAATATTTATTAATGATCTGGATGAGGGTATAGTTGGGTGGATTAGCAAATTTGCTGATGACACCAAAGTCGGTGGTGTGGTAGACAGTGAGGAAGGGTGTCGTAGTTTGCAGGAAGACTTAGACAGGTTGCAAAGTTGGGCCGAGAGGTGGCGGATGGAGTTTAATGCGGAGAAGTGTGAGGTAATTCACTTTGGTAGGAATAACAGATGTGTTGAGTATAGGGCTAACGGGAGGACTTTGAATAGTGTGGAGGAGCAGAGGGATCTAGGTGTATGTGTGCATAGATCCCTGAAAGTTGGGAATCAAGTAGATAAGGTTGTTAAGAAGGCATATGGTGTCTTGGCGTTTATTGGTAGGGGGATTGAATTTAGGAGTCGTAGCGTTATGTTGCAACTGTACACAACTCTGGTGCGGCCGCACTTGGAGTACTGTGTGCAGTTCTGGTCCCCACATTACAGGAAGGATGTGGAGGCTTTGGAGAGGGTGCAGAGGAGGTTTACCAGGATGTTGCCTGGTATGGAGGGGAGATCCTATGAGGAGAGGCTGAGGGATTTGGGATTGTTTTCGCTGGAAAGGCGGCGGCTAAGAGGGGATCTTATTGAAACATATAAGATGATTAGAGGTTTAGATAGGGTGGATAGTGATAGCCTTTTTCCTCTGATGGAGAAATCCAGCACGAGGGGGCATGGCTTTAAATTGAGGGGGGGTAGTTATAGAACCGATGTCAGGGGTAGGTTCTTTACCCAGAGGGTGGTGAGGGATTGGAATGCCCTGCCAGCATCAGTAGTAAATGCGCCTAGTTTGGGGGCGTTTAAGAGATCCGTAGATAGGTTCATGGACGAAAAGAAATTGGTTTAGGTTGGAGGGTCACAGTTTTTTTTTTTAACTGGTCGGTGCAACATCGTGGGCCGAAGGGCCTGTTCTGCGCTGTAATGTTCTATGTTCTATGTTCTATGTTCAACTCATTCCTGTGTTGCGACTGGTCCCCAAATGAAATCCCCCAATTTATTACCATCCGTGGGAACTATCTTGGCATGAACCCCAGTTTGTTACGATTCTGGAAGGCGTATTCCCAAATGGTTCTGCTCCCGGGTGAAGGGGGATGAACTGGTTCCCCGCCTTTATTCAACCCATTTGAATGGTCACAACAGGTTAATTTAGAATGGATCCTTTTCCTTATGGGGACTTTTTCCCAGTCCAAATGTGTTTTATATTTTGAAAGGAAACAATTTAACCAGGCTGGCATGAGTTAAAGAAAGAGTGAGTTTATTAGTTACTAAAACACGAGAAGAAAATAATAAAATGCAACAGTTACACATAGATTAGAAATGAGAAATCAGTCCAAAAATGAAACGTTAAAAATATATATATATAAATCAGTCTTTGACTTGTCCATGAGAAGTGGAAGGTAAAACATTGTGGCCATTAAGATTTGTGCTTCTGATAGCGCTGACTTCAGCAGTTGAGCAGTTGGTTTGTAGAATCCTGGTTCTGCAATTTAGCTGAGAGTGACTGGCCTGCTTCCTTTCCAATTGTGGCTTTGCTGACTTGAATTGCTGCCAGCTATCAGAGTGAGAAAGACTTTACCTGCCAGCGCAGGGATACCCAGTCAATGTTCTTCAGCTGTGATGCCCACAGCATACACTAGCACAGTGGGATTAGAGCACCAGGCTAGCACACAGAGATCCGAGTCGCAGTTGGCTTTGGGACACTAGATTCTGCAGGGTAGCTGGAAAGCTGTCCAATTTTCTTTAGCTTGTGGCTTTTGCTGAGCTTAACCTGCTTCCGGCAACCAGAGAGGGAATCGTAGAATCCCTACAGTGCCCCCTTGTTGGTATGAACTAGTTCTGTCTCACGTTAAATTCCTTTTTGAAGCCCATCTCTTGTTATTGTAGCCATTAATGAATCTTTGAAATTCTCTATCCCAGAGGGTTGCGAATGCCCCAGCATTAAATACATTTAAGGTTGAGATAATCAGATTTTTAGCGTCACAGGGAATTAAAAGATATGGGGAGTGATGGGAAAATGGAGTTGAAGCCCAAGATTAACCATGATTGTGTTGAATGGCTGAGAGATCTTATGTATGCTTAGCCCTGTTTGCTTCAGTCTATGCAAAGACTTCATTTTAAGATATTTCTGCCCATACAATTACATTTAAATGCTAGACTTTAGGGGTTAACCAACACTGCTAACTTGACTACATTTTAAAACTCAGAAGGCATGCTGGATTAGCTAGAAATTGATTGCATTCCTAAAGGGTACACAGCAGGCAAAACAAGTTTTTCATAACAGCAGCTGCAAGACATGTTTTTTCTAGACAGAGACAGATTGCAAGAAACATTTCCAATAATGAAATAAGAATTGAAATATCGTTTGGAACTGTGCATTCAGTTTTCCTTCTGTTTTCAAGATCTATTCAGTGTGATCAGTATAGGGACTGGCATGCTTAAAAGATAGCCTCAAAGTTCGTTTTTCTTTTTCTCGGCTTCTGTCATTAATTTTCTTTAAGTTCTGTTCAATAAAAGAAATTCATTTTAAAATCCGTACCAGTGCCGTCCCCATGTCTGTTCAAAGGAATGAATGGACCCAGCAATGGCGGAACAGACGTGATAGATTGGTGTGGTTTGCCCTTGCTCCTATTGTTTATTATGTTCTTAGTGGACTTGCTCAGTTTGCTCTGGAAAATTTGCCTCATTGCATTGAAATCAGCCATACTTAAATGATCGTGCCCTGTGCTTTTTTTTGGCATTTT
Organism: Mustelus asterias; assembly: GCF_964213995.1. Classification (NCBI taxonomy): domain Eukaryota; kingdom Metazoa; phylum Chordata; class Chondrichthyes; order Carcharhiniformes; family Triakidae; genus Mustelus; species Mustelus asterias. The sequence continues at coordinate 22,442,178 of NC_135826.1, forward strand.
TGTGTGCTTTTTCTTTTGGTTTTATGTTGTTTCTTTTTTATTCGCTGTTTTTATTTTGTCGAAAATGACTCTTGGACAGAACTGAAGTGGGAAATTATGTAGTTGGAGAAGGGGATTGAGGAGGTGGGACAGAATAGAAGGTCAGAGATAGGTCGGAGCTAAGGAGAGATTGATAAAGATGTCATGGACGTAAGACAAAGTGGGCGTTAATATAACCATTAAGTTCAGAAGAAATGCTAATAATGGTATAAAGGTAAGAAATCAAATGTCAAAGTGGCATTGAGACCACAATCAGATCAGCCATCATCTTACTGAATGGCAGTATTAGAGTTTTACCATCTTTGCCCCCAGCAAGGTCAATGTATTTAGTCAAATTTATTGTCAATCTTAATCCTCAATGAGGTGAAATTTCAAATCATTGTAAGAACTTAGTCAGCCATACGAGGGTCTGAAAATAAGATGCCGCCCCTCCCTAGAGTATTTAGGCTATTTTGAGAATAAAATATACTTACTAGGTATATTATAGCAGAAATAACTCTTCTGAGTTCACCTCTTTCAGTACATAGAGTTATGCATTAAAAATTCTACAGAAATTAGAATGCTGAAGTATGTAACATTTGGTAATGGTTACATAATATTTTATTATAATCTTAAATGGGTCACTGTCTGTGTGGAGTTTGCACATTCTCCTCGTGTCTGCGTGGGTTTCCTCCGGGTGCTCCGGTTTCCTCCCACAGTCCAAAGATGTGTGGGTTAGGTTGATTGGCCATGCTAAATTGCCCTTAGTGTCCTGGGATGTGTAGGTTAGAGGGATTAGTGGGTAAATATGTAGGGATTTGGGGGTAGGGCCTGGGTGGGATTGTGGTCGGTGCAGACTCGATGGGCCGAATGGCCTCTTTCTGTGCTGTAGGGTTTCTAAGTTTCTAAGTTTCTAAATCTTAGATTATACTGTAGCAAGGGTTGCAATATTACAAAGTATAAAGCAAGTAGGCTATAAGATGTAGGAGCAGACGTAGGCCATTTGGCCCATCGAGTATGCTTTGCCATTCAACGACTGATCTGATAATCCTCAATTTCACTTTCCCGCTTTATCGCCAGAACCCTTGATGGCGGCACAGTGGCACAGTGGTGAGCACTGCTGCGTCACAACTCCAGGGATCCGGGTTCGATTCCTGGCTTGGGTCACTGTCTGTGCAGAGTCTGCATGTTGCCCCGTGTCTGTGTGGGTTTCTCTGGGCGCTCCGGTTTCCTCTCATAGTCTGAAAGACGTGCTAGTTAGGTGCATTGGCCATGCTAAATTCTCCCTCAGTGTACCCGAACAGACACCAGAGTGTGGCGACTGGGGGATTTTCACAGTAACTTCATTGCAGTGTTAACGTAGGCCTACTTGTGACACTAATAAATAAACTTGGTTCCCCTACTGTTTAGTAATCTGTCTTTCTCAGCCTTGAACATAGTTAACAAACCATTCTCTATAGCTCTTTGTGGTAAAGAATTCCACAGATTCACTACTCTCTGAGAGAATAAATTCCTCCTAATGTCTGTCTTAAATGGGTGACCCTTTACTCTGAGATTATGTCCTCTAGTCCTGGATTCTGCCACAAGAGGAAACAACCTCTCAGCACCTACCCTGTCAAGCTCCCTGAGAAGCCTATATGGCTCAATAAGGTTGCCTCACATCCTCTGACAAAGCTCTAACAAAGGGTCACCTAGGCTCGAAACGTTGGCTCTATTCTCCCTCCACAGTTGCTGTCAGACCTGCTGAGATTTTCCAGCATTTTCTGTTTTTGTGTCGCCTCTCATGCTTCTAACTTCCAATGAGAAAAGGGCCAACCAACTTAACCACTCCTCATAAAAAATCAAAGGACCAAAACTGTTCACAGCATTCCAGTTGTGGGCTAACTACTGACTTCCCTATTTTTCTACTCCATTCTCTTCGAAAAAAATTGATTTGATTTGATTTATTATTGTCACATGTATTAACATACAATGAAAAATATTGTTTCTTGTGTGCCATAGAGCCAAAACATACCATTCATAGAGAAGGAAACGAGAGAGTGCAGAATGTAGTGTTACAGTAATAGCTAGGGTGTAGAGAAAGATCAACTTAATGCAAGGTAAGTCCATTCAAAAGACTGACAGCAGTAGGGAAGAAGCTGTTCTTGAGTTGGTTGATACATGACCTCAGACTTTTGTACCTTTTTCCACGAAGGAAGATGGTGGAAGAGAGAATATCCGGGGTGCGTGAGGTCTTTAATTATCCTGGCTGCTTTGCCAAGGCAGCGGGAAGAGTAGACAGAGTCAATGGATGGGAGGCTGTTTTGCGTGATGGATTGGGCTACATTCACGACCTTTTGTAGTTCCTTGTGGCCTTGGGCAGAGCAGGAGCCATACCAAGCTGTGATACAACCAGAAAGAATGCTTTCTATGGTGAGAGTCGTAGCTGACATGCCAAATTTCCTTAGACTTCTGAGAAAGTAGAGGCATTGGTGGGCCTTCTCAACTATAGTGTCGGCAAGGAGCGGGGGGGGCGGGCTGGTGGTGGAGACAGGTTGTTGGCGATCTGGACACCTAAAAAATTGAAGCTCTCGACCCTTTCTACTTCATCCCCATTGATGTAGACAGGGGCAAATAATGACCGATATTCCATTGCCTTTCCTATGACTTGCTGAACTTGCATGCTAGCTTTTTGTGATTTATACATGAGGATCCCCAAATCCCTCTGTGCTGCAGATTTCTGCAGTCTTTCGCCATTTTAATAATATTCAGCTCTTCTACCAAGTGCATAACCTCACATTTCTCTACATTGTATTCCATGGGCCAAGTTTTTGCCTACTCACTTAAGTAAGATAAACAAATTCACCTCGAAGTCAATGTGAGGTGCAAATACACCTAAAATATTGAAATAAATAACAAACTAATTTTATACTTACAATTAAAGTATAAAATTTCTACCTTGTCTCTGCCAGGAGGAGATCTGTAAGATTCCAACTCTTCATGTCCGCCATTCAAATCTGATCTGATATTTAACACAGAACCAAATTTAAAGAAAATAATTGGCTTTAAGAGTAACATAACCACTAAGAACAAAGAACAAAGAAAATTACAGTCCAGGAACAGGCTCTTCAGCCCTCTAAGCCTGCACCGACCATGCTGCCCGACTTAACTAAAACCCCCTACCCTTCCGGGGACAATATCCCTCTATTCCCATCCTATTCATGTACTTGTCAAGATGCCCCTTAAAAGTCACTACCATATCCACTTCCACTACCTCCCCTGGCAACGAGTTCCAGGCACCCACCACTCTCTGTGTAAAAAATCTGTCTCGTACATCTCCTTTAAACCTTGCCCCTCGCACCTTAAACCTGGTAATTGACTCTTCCACCCTGGGAAAAAGCTTCTGACTATCCACTCTGTCCATGCCTCTCATAATCTTGTAGACTTCTATCAGGTCTCCCCTCAACCTCTGTCGCTCCAGTGAGAACAAACCAAGTTTCTCCAACCTCTCCTCGGAGCTAATGCCCTCCAACCAGGCAACATCCTGGTAAATCTTTTCTGTACCCTCTCCAAAGCCTCCACATCCTTTAGTAGTGTGGCAACCAGAATTGAACACTATATTCCAAGTGCGGCCTAACTAAGGTTCTATAAAGCTGCAACATGACTTGCCAATTTTTAAACTCAATACCCCGGCCGATGTAAGCAAGCACTGTCTAACATGCTCTCAGGGTTCTTTATTTTAGAATCCTTGGCGGATCAATTAATGTGCTTTTTGTGTATGCAGGTATTCTTAGCTTGTTGTCTCAAGGCCTTTACTGGCAAAACCTCCTCAAGGCCTTTTGTGTTTTGTGTTCCTGCACAATGTTGTCTCTCTGCTCTTGGCAAAGATTCAAGTTTTTCATTAGCTGCGTTAAGGACTGAACTGTATTAAATTCATGATGTGGAGATGCTGGTGTTGGACTGGGGTGGGCACAGTAAGAAGTCTCACAACACCAGGTTAAAGTCCAACAAGTTTATTTGGAATCATGAGCTTTTGGAGCGCTGCTCCTTCATCAGGTGACTCATCTGATGAAGGAGCAGCGCTCTGAAAGCTTGTGATTCCAAATAAACCCGTTGGACTTTAACCTGGTGTTGTGGGAGTTCTTACTGTATTAAATTCCTTAACAGAGGAGCAGGCTGAAATAGCTGAGTGGCCTACACTTGCTGCTATGTCCTATGTTTCTATGGGTGATAGCAAGAGCTACAAAAAGGTATCTGGAAAATGAAAGGAAAATGCACACATAAGATGCACAGCTGCATAAATGTTCTTACTGACCTCCATTTTCTTACTGCTTCATGCTTAATTATTGAATGTTGCTGTGCAGCTATTTTAAGCATCTAAGGGAACAATACATCCTCCAGAATTTTAAAAATGAATAAATGCCCTTTCAGTTCTGTGTGAGATGTTTAAAGAAAGAAGTTAACCTACAATTTGTGTTTCCAAAGCAAACCAAGCCTCTTTATATATACGATAGTGAATAGCTTGGATCCCTCTGTGTCTGTTATAATTAGGTCATTAAGAAGCAGCAATTTCCATTCTGAGACTGTTACGCTACATCACTGCATGCCCGAGAGGTTCAGGTTAATACTGAAAAATGTTGGCACACAGTTGGAGCATCACATGCTATTACATGGTTAGATGGATGATTTGTTAATAGTACAAATCCCATTACATGTACCGAGGAACTTTGCCAGGATCTCAGACGAGAGGCAATTATGGATGGATGAACCTTATATTGTACCAACAGCAGTGATTTACGACACAGCAGGGATATCTTTGACCATAGTATGCAAGGAATTGGAAAAGTCTGACCATTTCACTGAAGCCAGGCTGAATTGGTTTTGATAATTTCCTAAAAGAATAAGTTTGACAATTTGGGCCATAACTTTCTTGCTTCTGATCACCTTTTGAGAAAGATAGCTCAAAGGACCCACAACCTTCTGTCCTAAATAGGCAGCCCCTTGTTTTTAAACATTGACCCTTGGAACTGGATTCTTCCACCAGAGCAAACATCCTCTCTGCATCAACCCTGTTAAGATCCTTCATTAAGTCGCCTCTTAATCTTCCAAACTCTAGCAGATACAAGCGTAGTCTCTTCAACCCACCAGACAAACCATTATTCCAGGTATTAGTTTAGCAAATTTTCTTTGAACTGCTTCCAATGCATTTACATCTTTTCTTAAATTAGGAGACCAATACTGTACACAGCTCTCCAGATGTGGTCTCACCAGTGCCTGGATAACTGAAGCATAACCTCCCTACTTTGGATATCAATTCTGCTGCAATAAACGATAACATTCTATTAGCTTTCCTATTTACTTGCTGTACCTGCTTACTTGTATTTTGCAATTAGTACTCCAGAACATCCAGATCCCTCTGCACCTCAGAGCTCTACAATCTCTCATTTAGATATGTCTCTTTTTTATTCTCCCTACCAAAATAGTTAACTTCACATTTCCCACATTATGCTCCTTTTGATAGATCTTTTCCTACTCACTTAACCTATCTATATCCCTTTGTAGCCTCCTCGTGTCCTCTTCACATCTTACTACCCAACCTATCTATTTGTCAGCAGCAAATTTAGTAACTATACCTTTGGTCCCTCCATCCAAGTTATATTTCTTTATTTATTCATTTATATTATCCACTTATATAAATTGTTTTTAGTTGAGGCCCAGCACTGATCTCTGTGGCACACCACTTGTTACATCTTGCCAACCAGCAAATGGCCCATTTATCCTACATTCTGGGCCCGATTTTACCATCACATTGCGCCCGTTTTTGGGTGCGAAAACTTGGTAAAGTCGGGTGTGAGGTGAGTAGCATGACCCGCGCCCACCTCCGCGCTGGTTCCCCCTTTACAAAGGCCCGAAAGTGGACGTGATCGGAAGCGCGCCTAAAATGGGCGCGACGTCCACTTAAATGCATTTGCATGCATTTAAATTGACTTAATGGACTGCACGTCCAACCTTACCGGCACTTCCCGCTTTACCATCACGTTCACCCATCCAGAATTGGCGCGAAACAGACATGCTCCACAAAAGTTCAATTTAGGCACTCCAGTTCGTGAGGAGGTAAGTGCCTAGCGTCTTGAGATCAGTGGGGGGGTGGGGTTCCACTGCCACTCTGCCTGGGGGGAAGTGGGGTCCACTGCCACTCTGCCTGAGATCAATGGGGAGGAAGGGGGGTCCACTGCCACTCTACCTGAGATCAATGGGGGGGTCCACTGCCACTCTGCCTGAGGTTGGTGGGAGGGAATGGGGGGTCCGCTGCCATTCTGCCCGTGATCAGTGGGGGTGAAAGGGGGTCCGCTGCAACTCTGCCTGAGATTGGTGGGGGGGAAGGGGGGGAGGGGCCTGCGATCGGTCTGGGTGGTGGAGGGATGGGGGGATAAGGGGGTCAGTAATGTTGGGGGGTGTGGGGCAATGAATGTAGTGGCCAGGGGGAGGCATTATCCAGCCTGGGAGGGCTGTGGCAGGGGAGCAGGACTCTATGTCTTTTTCTGCGCATGCGCAGTTGGAGGTGCCGATCGGAGAAGCCCCACCCACAGTCTTCGACAGTGCGATTTAGAATCGCTGATATTTTTGCAGGCAGGCAGAGTGCATATGGGGGCGGCTCGGAACGAGTCTAAAAGTCGGATCTAAAACATTCTCAGTTTCAAGTCCGCCCCAAAATGTAGAATCAAAATAAGACCCTCTGTTTCCAATCAGCTAGCCTATCTTATATCAGAGCCAATATGTTACCCCCTACAACAGCTTTTATTTTTTGCAATAATCTTTGATGTGGCACTTTATCAAATGCCTTCTGGAAATCTAAATACAGTATTTTCACGGGTTCCTCTTTGTCATCTGCATGTGTTACTTCCTCAAAAAATTCTAATAAATTGACTCTGTCTGATTACCCTGAATTTTGCCAAGTGCCTTGATATTACATCTTTAGTAATAGCTTCTAACATTTTCCCTATGACTGATGTTAAGCTAACTGGCTTGTAGATTCCAGCTTTCTGTCCCCCTCCCTTTTTAAAAAAGGAGTTACATAATATCAATAACTAAATGTTGTATCCTGAACCAAGCAGTGTGAGAACTTATCAAAACTATGGGCAGAATTTTCAGACCCCACTGAAGTCAGGAACAGAGGCATCTGAGGCCTTAAAATACCAGTTTTCCAACCCCATTCCTAGCTGGTCAAATTTAGGGGAGGGTTTCTCAACCTAACAGGCTCATTATGGGCCTTTTTATGGCAGTGAAAGGAGGTGAACTGGTGTTTTCCAGTTACCGATGTGACAGGGGACAGATTAACTGCCCAGAGGTGCGCCTCCAGCTGCAGGCCAGAAGGTCAACACTACAGGCGGGGCCAAAGTCCCATTCTGCCTTCCTGGGTGCAAGTGCAACCAAGTAGAGGGGTTTATGGCCCCTCCTCCACAACCCCGTTCTTGGGTGGCCTGGCTGCATCTTCTACTTGCTTTTATTTTTCAAAGGCTTGGTGAGAAGGCAACTCCATGTTGAAGAACTCTCTTATTATCTTCCCCTTTACTGCAGATTACTGCTTCTCTGAAACCAAAAGTCCTCTAATTCACACTTCAGCTTCTCCTGCTTTGGGAGACTAGCTCTGCCCTCAATTGGACCAGTCCCCATGCAAAATGAGGAGCATCCAGGTCAGAATTCCAAAGACTATTTGTTCCAGAGATTGCCCAGTCCCACCAACGGCAACCCACCGCTGCAGGTTTCCTGCCGGTCGAGGGTGCAAACAACAGGAAACCCTGTTGACAGCAGCAGGACCGGAAGACCCAGACACCAGTCAATGCCAGGCCACCTCAGCTGCTGCAGTACACATTGCAGGGTGTGAATTCGCCCCTCGTGTCAGGATCAAGTACTCCAAGGTCATGTATTGATAGCACAGCCACAAGCATAATTTGAACCCAGCTCTCACAATTGGCCAGTGTCTTACACACTGTTTAAAGGTTTCCTTGTATTACATTTAATGGAGTATTTTTAATTCCAAGAGAAAGTGAAAGATTCAACCCACCCTTTCCTAACATTTAAATAAATTGTCAGGGGAGCAGACCTCCATGCATGCATCAAGTACTGTTACAATCCCAGTTGCTGTTATAACTGGACGGGAAAATCCCAGAATGGAACCTTGGTTCAAAAGACTGAGATCATTAGTTTTATTTACATAAAACATGGAGGAACAGAGTCACAGGACCACTAGTTAAATTTAACAATGAGAAAAAAACATTTATTGAACATTAAAAAAATTGGATTATAATATAATACTCCTTTGCTTCTCCCCTTAGTTTAACAATTACACACATTTAAAAATTAAGATGCATTACAAAGTACATCTTAAGCTACAGTGGTTTCATGAACACACAAAGTCCCTTTTAAACAAGATGACTGTGGTAAGACACACTCCTCTCTGAACCCAAGTTAATACCTGTGGATTTCTCCTCTAAATCCCCCCAGATAATTTTTATACTATGAGCTACTTTGTCTCACCGAAATCCAGCTTCTACACGAGTGATTTTAAATTCTGATTTCAAAAGTCACGTTTTTAAATCTTCTTTTAAACAATGCTTTCCCCACTATGCTTCCATCAAGCTTTCACTTGCAGGTTCTACACCTCTCCCTCCAGGTTTCCTTTGTCTCAAAGGATTTCATACAAATTCCGAGCTCCAGTTACTGATTTCCACGATGATTTCAAATAATGTCTCCCAAAATGTAGTAATTTCTCACAAACCTTAGCACTACCGCAGATATCTTTCTCGCCTCTCCCATGCAATGCCTTTTCAATTCTCTGTTCATTAACTCCAGACTTCTTAGAAATTACCCTCCATTTCTCTAGTTTCCTTAACTAGCTGGACTTTCGGTATGTGTTTTTTAACCATGACTCCAAAGTATGGTTTTGCTTCTAGCAAGGTTGAGAGATGTTTTCTTTTTACCCTTCTAAAACCAACTGCTTCTAGCAGAACCATGAGAGCTGCATTCTCTCTCATTACCTATCTCCAACTGCAATCAAATTAGCTAAAATAAAACTTAAAACCTTCTCTATCTTACAAGGCCATTGTTGCTAAGCAATCACTGCTGGTTTATTTACTCTTCACATCCTAGCCCTCTCTGAGCACAATAGAATCACAGTTGGAATTGAAACCAACTCCCACACATACAAGCCCTTTGCCCAGCATGAATATAACTGTAGATTTTACCCTTCCGGCACAGAAGCATTAAATTAAACCCACTTAACTCTATATCTTATTTTTAATGTTTACCAGTACAAATATAAATCCTTTAAAACTACCTTTATTTCCCTAACAGTATATATGTGGAAGTTTTGTTGTCACTATGAGTGCAAGTCAAATTCAAATCAGTGTACGCCATGGGTCGGAATTCTCCAGCTGTTTCATGCCCCACCGCGGCTGCCAGCGAGAATGGAGAATTTGGTGCGCAGCCAAATCACCGTTCACATCAGCGGGACCAGAGAATCCCAGTTACCGACCAAGTCGGAGAATCCGACCGCGTGAAAAGACTGTGCAATGCATCAAGCTGGCAGATACCGTATTCAAGCAATATAAATGACGATACTTTTGTTTAGTGGGTCCCAAGGCAACAAAGTCAGTAAGACCTACTTGGCTTGGTCATCAAGATTCTTTTCACCCAATCATCCTAAAACGAGAATGAGGGTTGACAGGATCAGGCGAATGTTGCCAAGGTAACTTAATGCCTATTTTTGCAGTAATCTTAGTTACGTAAAAGCAACTTAGAATTCCTGTTTAAAAGGCTCAAGCCTTAATCATTTTGCACAATGCTCTATCTATACTTTTTGATTACTTTCCAAATTCGCAAGTTTACCCTAAGCAGTTTTAATGCGCCTTATGATGGTGAGACATTAATCTACTTCTTTGAGCATAATAATACTCTAAAGTTTACTGTAGCATTTCCTGAATTGATTCACAAACACACTTACTTCTATTTCTTTAAAGTTATATGATCCTAAACATGTTTTTCTTATTCTTAAAATAACAATTATAAAAAAATGCCTTGGTGGGATTTAAAGGATGTAAAATTGTATTTTAAAATGATGGCACATTGACATCAAAATACCACACCATTAAATGTTTGGTTACAAATTTGAAAACAGGCGTGTCCCAACATCAACTGTTCCATTGGAATGTGTTGTGCAGAGCTGATCTTTATCACACAGACACAGGCAGACTGTGCAGACTCCGCACAGACAATGACCCCAGCCGGAGAATTGAACCCAGTTCCCTGGCTTTGTGAGGCAGCAGTGCTAACCACTTTGCTACCATGCTGCCTCGATTTCCCCAATATAAATCTGTCAGTCACATGGACATTTGATCACTTCGACTGTGAGATTGCAGTGTCTACACTTCAGACCTTATGCTGTAGCTCAGTTGGTAGTCCTCTTCATCTCTGGGTCACCAGGTTGTGGGCTTAAGGTCCATTCTAGGGATACTCCAGTGCAGTATGAAGGAGCACTGCACTGTTGGAGGTACTTACTTTTAGATAAGGCCCTGTTTGCCCTCTTAGGTGGGTGTAAGAGCTCCCATGGAATTCTTCCACAATCAAGCAGCAGTCGTACCACACAATTGCCAGGCATTGACCATTTCCAAGAAAAGAGAATCTAACCATCTCCCATTGAAATTCAACAGCATTACCATTGCTGAATTCCCGACCATCAACCTCTTGGGAGTGACCATGCAGCAGAAGCTTAACTGGACCAGCCAAATAAATACAGTGGCTATAAAAAGAGGCCAGAGGTTGGAAATTCTGTGGAAAGTAATCAGGGCCAGCTCAATGATACTGAGCACCCCCTGGGCAAATTGAATTTCAAAATTTCAGACAACTTTTTTGACATTTTTATAATTACTTCATAATAGAAGGGTGTGGTGGTAATAATCTTCTGAGGTGTGTCTATTTCAATGCTAGGAGTATTGTGGGGAAGGCAGACAAGCTGAGGGCATGGATTGACACATGGAATTATGACATTATAGCCATTAGTGAAACTTGGCTACAGGAGGGGCAGGACTGGCAGCTTAATGTTCCAGGGTTCCGATGTTTCAGACATGATAGAGGCAGAGGGATGAAGGGTGGGGGGGGGTGGCATTGCTAGTCAGGGAAAATGTTACAGCAGTGCTCAGGCAGGACAGATTAGAGGGCTTGTCTACCGAGGCCATATGGGTGGAGCTGAGAAACAGGAAAGGTATGACCACATTAATGGGGTTGTATTATAAACCACCCAACAGTCAGCGAGAATTGGAGGAGCAAATCTGCAGAGAGATAGCAGACAACTGCAGGAAACATAAAGTTGTGATAGTAGGGGATTTTAATTTTCCACATATAGATTGGGACTCCCATACTGTTAAAGGTCTAGACGGGTTAGAGTTTATAAAATGTGTTCAGGAAAATTTTCTAAATCAATATATAGAGGTACCAACTGGAGGGGATACAATATTAGATCTCCTATTAGGAAACGAGTTAGGACAAGTGACGGAAGTGTGTGTAGGGGAACACTTTGGTTCCAGTAATCATAACGCCATTAGTTTCAACTTGATCATGGATAAAGATAGATCTGGTCCTCGGGTTGAGGTTCTAAACTGGAAAAAGGCCAAATTTGAAGAATTGAGAAAGGATCTAAAAAGCGTGGATTGGGACAGGCTGTTCTCTGGCTATTCTCTGGGATTGGTGCAATCTGCACCAGGTGTCGCAAAGCCGGAAAATCGGGCCCCTTAAGTGTGTCTTCATCAGTTTCAACTTACTGAAGCTTCTTTCTCCTAAAGCCACAGTTATTGGAATGGTAAGCATTATCCTTAATGCCACCCACAGATTTGTAGTATTTGTAGATTAGTATGCAGGATAACATCCTGCAACTTGTTAGTATTGATAAATCTAACTGCTTGTATTGTATAAATTCAGAAATGTTACAGCACAATTGTTTTGATTGTGGTGTCTGTCTTTTTAAGATGGTAAGAGTTTTAACAACACCAGGTTAAAGTCCAACAGGTTTATTTGGTAGCAAACACCATAAACACCATTAGCTTTCGGAGCGCTGCTCCTTCGTCAGATGGAGTGGAAATGTGCACATTTCCACTCCATCTGATGAAGGGGCAGCGCTCCGAAAGCTAATGGTGTTTGCTACCAAATAAACCTGTTGGACTTTAACCTGGTGTTGTTAAAACTCTTACTGTGTTCACCCCAGTCCAACCCTGGCATCTCCACATCATTTTTAAGACGGCACAGGGGCCAGGCTTGAGGGACCAATCACACCAGAGGGTGGAGTCCTCGCTCATGCAGAATTGAGCAGCCATGTAGTAAACATGTAAGAACTGGGGCTCTGCCCCAAGGCAGCCATGGGCTGCAATCCCCTGTACCTGATTTCTCTTTATCAATAAATACCTTTTATTCCTAACAAAGCCTTCAGTGTCTTGACGTCACCCGAGGGGGTGCCTCACTATTACAACATTCTTTCCCACTTCACTGCGTTCTTATAGCGTTGAGGTCAGGATTTGTTGCATCATCTTCAAATTGAATTACTTCCGGTAACCTCAACAGTGCGGGACTCATTATTTTCACAGTCTGCCGTTATTCCTAAAACCAATGCCTGCTATCGCCTTCTTACTATTTTATGACTGAGCCTGTTGCTTTTCAAACTTGGGGTTATCTTGCTTTGTGGGCCTACACCCAGATTTTTCATTCTTTTAAAAATAACATGGTTAAGCCTAAAGGTCGGATGATCGTAAGATTGTAATTCTCTAAGCATGATAAGGCCATGGTCTTATCTAACCCTTCATGACCTCCTGTCTGTTTCTTCCCTGTGATCCAATTGTCCTAAACAAAAACCTCTCTCCTAACATGTATCCTTTATTTAAAAACCTGTCATGCTTTTCTGATTCACTGTTTTCCACAGTTCAATCATGGTTTTACTAAAATAATGGCTTAATATCCCTCGTAATAATGTTCCTAGTTTCTTTTGCCGCCTTTAACTTTAATACAAAGAAAAAAAATTAGGGAGTGATTTTAGATGATTATTCGAAGGAAGCTACTTTTTTCTGGTTGTTTTCATATCTTTTTAAATCATATCATAGAATAGAAATCATAGAAACCCTACAGTGCAGAAGGAGGCCATTCGGCCCATCGAGTCTGCACCGACCACAATCCCACCCAGGCCCTACCCCCACATATTTACCCGCTAATCCCTCTAACTACGCATCTCAGGGACAATTTTGAACCTGGCCAATCAACCTAACCCACACATCTTTGGACTGTGGGAGGAAACCGGAGCACCCGGAGGAAACCCACGCAGACACGAGGAGAATGTGCAAACTCCACACAGACAGTGACCCAAGCCGGGAATCGAACCCGGGACCCTGGAGCTGTGAAGCAGCAGTGCTAACCACTGTGCTACCGTGCCACCGTGCTGGTTAAAGAGTACTGATGACTTCAACTGGAGGCTGTTGGCATATAGCAGTTATTGAGTCTGGCAGGATTAAACAATAGTTTATTCACCAGAATGATGGGGAGTGGGATAGCTTGATCTTGGTTTCAGATAAAGCTCGGCACAACATTGTGGGCCGAAGGGCCTGTTCTGTGCTGTACTGTTCTATGTTCTATTCAGGGTTGTGAGTGACACATTGTCAGAAAGGCATTAAAAATGTGTTTCATTACAGTCAAAGAGAAAAAGAAGATGCATCAATGCAAGTTGTGCTTCCACTTTTCAAAATGGGCAGTCATGCTTGAAATATCTAGAAATGAATGATTTCAACTTTAGGCATAAAGTGACCTACATTATAAATTTAGATTGGTAGTGCTGTGATGAATAAGAATCTGTGGAATAATGGAATACATTGCAGTTGTGCAACAGATGGAGTGCTGTGTTACAGTTTCTTTTTCTAAATTGTAGTTACAAATATGTGTTGTGCACCGTTGCTGCAGTTAGTGTAATTAAAACTTGCATTACAGTGCTTATTTTGATTAAACTTACAACTCTTGCATGATTTCACATGTGTAAAAATTCTAAGGTATCAGAGTTAATTGGGTTTGATTTTTAGGCTTGATCAGGCAGGAATCTGAGGTGAGGAGAGAGGAAGGTGTGGCACTAAAAGTAGCGTGGTCAGCCTGTATGTTTCTCTCTCTGAGAGCAGGTTTCCACTCCATCTGATGAAGGAGCAGCGCTCCGAAAGCTAGTGGCGTTTGCTACCAAATAAACCTGTTGGACTTTAACCTGGTGTTGTTAGACTCCTTACTGTGTTTCTCTCTCCACAGAGGCTGCCTGGCCTGCTTTGCATTTCCAGCATTTTTGAATTTTACTAGCTAACATTCCCAATTAGGGTTGCCAGCTGTGATTAAATGTATTCCTGGAAGTTTCATCACATGATCTGTCCCTATGTTCCAGCCATTAATCTGCCAACACATCCATCCTTGTGACATACTTCCCACGCCAATTGGAAAACAAAAGGACTCGTTACCCAATGATGCTCGACTGTTAGTCAATCAGCCTTTATCTAATGCCTTCAATATTTTTATATCTGGTGAAGAGAAATGTTCAACTAATTTTTAAAAATCTATCTTTTGCGTTCATAGAATTCCTACAGTGCTGAAGGAGGCCATTCAGCCCATCGAGCCTGCACCAACCACAATCCCACCCAGGTCTTATCCCTGTAACCCCATATATTTACCCTACTAATCCCCCTGACACGAAGGGGCAATTTAGCATGGCCAATCAACCTAACCCGCGCATCTGTGGACTGTGGGAGGAAACCGGAGCACCCGGAGGAAACCCACGCAGACACAGGGCGAATGTGCAAACTCCACACAGACAGTGACCCAAGCCGGGAATCGAACCCAGGTCCCCTGCTAACCACAGTGCTAACCACTGTGCCACCGTTCCTATTTTATTTCTTCAGGACTGCACACTGCAGTGTCCTGGAGATTGGTCTTCAACTCCTGGAGACTCCAGGACAATCCTGGAGTGTTGCCAACCCTATTCTTAATCTTGGTTTACACCCATATGTTAAACACCAGTAATCTTCTGACTTTGAGTTGACCTACAAGTTTACTAGCTACATTGTAGATAACAGCAGGCCTTTAATTTCCAACTCAATTATCTTAGAGAGACAAATAATAGTTTGAAAACGCCACTCCGTTCCGTGGTGTCGGGGATATAACTCTTGATCAAATCCTCAACATTGTCTTGGTTGAACCAAATGGATTTTGTATCAGAGCATGAGCACAGGCAATCCTGTGACTTTCTCTCTTTCTTTTAACTTCCAAAGATAATATTCCACGAACCAAGCACACATCAATATCTCCGTAGTCATTTTCAAGTTAACCTCTCAGTATCGGTGACCTACTTCATATATTTAGATTGGTAGTGCTGTGATGAATAAGAGTCTGTGGAATAATGGAAGCAAAGTGAAGTCAAAACAATAGAAAAAGAATGAAACATGAAATGATTGGCACAGCATGTAAAAGTAAATACTTATACTCTATTAGATACTTTATAAATGTGCAAAAATATATATAGTAAAAAGAAATGCTACTGCAACAAAGCCCTCTGCTGGAGGTCACCCAGGGAAAATAGCATGCCAGTAATGACAAGGGAAATCAGTAGCTCAGAATGCCATTTCATGACCTCTTCTGTCTGTTGCGTGCACTCGATTACATATTAACTCTTACATATTAACTCTTAACACCCCGGACAATCTCTCTTCCACCTTCTTCCTTCGGGAAAAAGATACAAAAGCCTGAGGTCACGTACCAACTGACTCAAGAACAGCTTCTTCCCTACTGCTGTCAGACTTTTGAATGGATTTACCTTGCATTAAGTTGACCTTTCTCTAGACCCTAGCTATGACTGTAACACTACATTCTGCACTCTCTCGTTTCCTTCTCTATGAACGGTATGTTTTGTCTGTATAGCGCGCAAGAAACAATACCTTTCACTGTATGTTAATACATGTGACAATAATAAATCAAATCAAATCAAATCAAAACTTGCTAACAACGTAATGGGTAGGGATGTGTAGATCTGTTGCCAAACTGAACTAATTTTTAATATGCTGCAGGTATTTGTCAGGGACACTTATGCACATTTGAGAATGGGAGTCTAGCTGTATGAAATGTAAATCACAGTGCATCAAACAAACATGTGTACCCCACCCACAGGCCAGGATTTTCCACTTCCCCCTCCCCTCCTCGCCTCCCTGTAGAGGCAGTTCGCCATTGATCGCAGGCTGGATCATCTGGACCTATCAAACCCAATGGTCATTTGCTGTGCTCGCCAGCTGTGCCACTGGGATACCTGCCGAGGAGACGGGGGAGATGTTGCCTTCAGCGGGACTGGAAGATCCTACTGGCAGGAAGAGCTGAAAAATCCCACCCACGGTGTAAAACACTGTTAACATCAGCCGGAGCACCAGTAAAGAGAAGTTTAATATCAATACTTATTGAATCATACAGCAGGGTAGGAGGCCATTTGATTCATTCATGCTGATGTCAGCTTTTTTTAGCGATATCTAATTCGGCCCAGTTTCCAGCTCGTCTGCTCTTTCCTCAGAATGCTGCGATTCTTTCCTGTTCAAATATGAAGACATATACTTTTCCCTTTGAAAGCCACTATTAAATCTGCTTCCACCACCCTTTCACGCAGTGTATTTCAGCTCAAAACAATTTGTTACACAAAAATGTTTTCTCCTCCTCTCACTTCAGTTGCCAATTATCTTAAATCTTGCAACTCTTGGGCGACACGGTGGCACAGTGGTTAGCACTGCTGCCTCACAGCACCAGGGACCCAGGTTCAATTCCCGGCGGTCACCGTCTGTGTGGAGTTTGCACGTTCTCTCCTTGTCTGCATGACTTTCTTCCAGGTGCTCCGGTTTCCTCCCATAGTAAGAAAGACATGCTGGTTAAGTGCACTGACCCGAACAGGCACCGGAGTGTGGCGACTAGGGGAATTTCAGAGTTACTTCATTGCAGTGTTAATGTAAGCCTTACTTGTAACTAATAAATAAACTTCACTTTACTCTTGTGCTGACGCAAACAGGTTCTCCCTAGTTAGTCTATCCAAATCATAATTGAAGTGGCCATCACTAAGGGTTGTGGCCAGTGCCAGGACCAAAAACATCGAAGATGGCAATATCCTCTTGTCTAATGCTCATTC
The DNA here is from genome assembly GCF_964213995.1 of Mustelus asterias. Classification (NCBI taxonomy): domain Eukaryota; kingdom Metazoa; phylum Chordata; class Chondrichthyes; order Carcharhiniformes; family Triakidae; genus Mustelus; species Mustelus asterias. The sequence continues at coordinate 22,459,390 of NC_135826.1, forward strand.
TTGCATTCCATTTCCCCCTTGTCCCATACCCTCTTCTGATTTACAAGCTGCAAGTGCCATCAGTATGAACCTGCTGCTTTCCTGCCCTGATCTCTCCTCAGCACAATCCATTGCTTGTATCTTTCTCCTTTTGGAATTGCAACCGGGTCAGGCAGTAGTGTAACAGCAAGAAGTTGAAGAGCAGCAAGGCTGTGAAGAAGGAGATACACTGCCACTCACTCTCATGCATACGGTCATTGTTAATTTAGTGTTGGCTTAGAGGCATGGTGAGACACAGTAGCCAAGACAGGGGACAACATCAGGGCAGGGAACAACAGCAGAGCAGGTGCCAACTCACCAGAGGATGAAGTCGCATGTGTTTTTACACAAAGCACTAAGATTAGCACTTTAATGGGACAGGCTCCAGAAGGCAGCTGATGGGTCGTGTTGCGACAACAGGAAATTATGACTGAGCAGTACCTATAACTTCACCAGCTAACCAAAAACATACTGAACTGTTTCAAGAGGGCCATCTTTTTAAAGTCAAGAAAAGACACTGACCAAAGACGTCTGCCATAAGTCATCTGATGCCTGGAACTTTAAGTGGACCATTTCTAAATAGTTACTATTTGGATTGCACTGCAGACATGCTCTGACTTGTTGCTCATGGAATTTCACACTTGGGGGTGTCAAAGTCCACTTCAAAAAGGGCTATTAAAGGAATGGATATGTAATTTGCATCTTTATGAGCTTAGCTCTCCAGCAGACTTCAAGAATCATCAAGACCATAGGCAATTGTTAACTAACCAGGATAGACAACCAACAGACACTCAAACCTCCTGTGGGGGATAAAAGAACCCCATTCGCTGTTAGTTCCTGCTATCTTGAAATGTATCAAAAGATTTGAGATGAAACATCAAAATGTGATTTCTTGCTTTACAATAATGACTACAGCTGATATGGTAATTGAATTTCTTTGGAATTTACAGTGACCAGGACTTTAAGAACTGGGTTTGCCAAATGGAAGCAGATGAATCTGGAGAAACTGATAATGGAGTGGGAAATAATCTCTCTCTCTCTTTCTCTTAAATTAAGTAAAGCCCAATCTCTACAGTCTAAAAATCCAGCACAAGAAATAGTGACTGTCCATCAGGAAGAACCTCCGGAGAAACTCATTGATTTGTGGAAGATGGATTATGGATTGAAAGAAAGGAAATTGTCTCCAGCAAATGCAGTTATATGGGACTTCAGTTCAACTCCGGGATTTCAAAGGAACCAGACAACTTAAAATGGTCCAACAATCTACACCTCAAAGACAAACAAATGACTTATTTGTATATTCTTTGAACATTTATTTGGACTTTAACTTTTCTTACTTCGTGTGTGTATGTGTGTGTGTGTGTATGTGTGCGCAACATTGCATCTTTTATTATTCTTTGATTCAAGAAAACCTTGCGATTGGCTCCTTATTGCTCTCTGTATAGATAGTTTAAAAAATTGGAGTGATAAAGGTATCCATGGAGAAAATAAATTTTAAACCTTTGATATGGCCAACCAAGGAGGCTGAATGGAGGGGAGCCTATTTACATGTCCCCACCAGGTTGTAATAGTAGGCACAATGAAATGCTTGGTGCACTGGGAGGCCTAACCAAAAGCCAACATGCAATGTTGAGGAGCATAGGGGAGTTCAGCACTGATTTGGCACAGGGTTTGTGCAGAGGTTGGAGCCCTTTCTTTCTAGTGTGGAAATAGTAGCTAACTCTATTAGCTTACTGTCATATGCACAACTATGATGCCATGTCTGGTAGTTGATGCCTCAGTTTCTACTACAGCATACGCAGAAGCCACCCAACACCTGGGTGCTGCAAAGGTGGCTCATCCTGCTCTTATAATCTCAGCTTTGCAGCCAACCTAGCAGTAATATCAGTTATTGAATGAGGCTTAGTTAGCACAGCAGTCCAGAATCCACATCCTCAAATAAATTACTAGGATTGATAGGGCAACATCAAGATCTCACATAACTACTATGTGACTACTATGTAAAGTTAAAGCACATGAAATTGCAGGTAATGTCTTGAGATGGCTAGAAAGCTGGTTAGCAGTCGGAAGCAAAGAGTTGGCATAAATGGGTCTTTTTCTGATTGGCAGTGACAAGTGGGGTTCCACAGGGATCTGTGCTAGGACCCCCACTCTTCACATTATATATTAATGATTTGGAAGAGGGAACTGAATGTATTATCTCCAAATTAGCTCTCAGGTCACCAGCAGCCTTCCACCAGCTATGCTCCAGTCACTGGGGTAATAAGTCAAAAGGAACACTAGAACAGGCAAAGGTACATGGAAAACTGGCACTAAGGAAATACACAAGGATGATTATGTGATGTTTGTTTACAATGTGGGATGATTTGATTTTAAATTTGGTTTGGAATGTTTACTTCATGTTGGCTTTTTATGGCCAAGCGGACACTGTGTTGGTCAGTGACAGAGGGAAAGTAAGGTATGGGACTATCTCAGTTGCCTCCTCTCTTCCACTGCCTGTTCCTCAACTAGTTACCATCTTGTCAGTAGCCATGACTGCAGCCTTGTGATGGTGAGGTTGTGCAACAAGCAGACAACTATGAATCTTGACATGCTCTCTGCTGAGTGCTGCAAGCAGTTTCAGAGTCGTCCACGGCACTGGAGGCGTTGTTTCAGCAGGCCATTGCACCATCTTGTGGCAACATGATTTTCACCATATGAATGCTGCCCACCCCTGTGCCTAGATTATGCACCCAAAATCGTGAGCCATATCATCAAAGGATGTAACTCAGTAGCCACTCTCTTTCCTGTTGCATTGACTGAAATGCTTAGGACGTAGTAGATCACTGCAGAAAGAAGGTAGCATGACTGCTGTTGAAATAGTTGAAGTATAAGATGGTAACTCATGTTACCCTTACAAATCTACATATATCTGTAATGGTGTAGTTGGGGTGAAGGAGTAGTGTAATATAGTTAATCTTTTTTTGTTTAATAAATGTTTATTCTTTTGTTAAAAGTTCATCAGCAGACTCCTGTGACTCTGTTCAGTAGTCACCCTCCACATTTCTAAACAAAAAACAAAAGTTACGATCTATCAGACCAGCTTCCATCCTGGGATCGGACTTGTCCAGTAGTAACATAAGCTTGGATCACAGCACAAACTGCATGCTCACTCCACCTACAAATGCTGAAATATATTTGGCTGTGTTGGAATACAGAACCTCAGTGACCTACATATGTGACAGTGGACAGCAATCTAGGAAACCTGTAAACATCTCCTGTTCCGGCCTGGTGAGAGCACGATTCATAAAGGTTCATGGCGATCATCATGTCATGATGTGGAGATGCCGGCGTTAGACTGGGATAAGCACAGTAAGTCTCATAACACCAGGTTAAAGTCCAACAGCTTTATTTGGCAGCACTAGCTTTCGGGGCCTCAAGCTCCTTCATCAGATGAGTGGGATTTCAGTTCACAAACAGGGCATATAAACAGGGCTTATATGCCCTGTTTGTGAACTGAAATCCCACTCACCTGATGAAGGAGCTTGAGGCTCTGAAAGCTAGTGCTGCCAAATAAACCTGTTGGACTTTAACCTGGTGTTGTGAGAATTCTTACTATCATCATGTCCACAGCCACTGACAATGCCAACCACACTACTGCGGTATAGGGTGGAATTTTACAGCCTCGCTCATCCCAAAATCATAAAATCCCGCCTGACGTTGACAGACCTTCCCATGCTCCCCTCCCCCAACGCCCACTCCGATTCCTGTGGTGGGTGGGCCGGTAAAATTCCGGCCAAAGACTCCAGCACATCACTCTTCATTGAGGTGTAGGTAAGAGAATTGTTCCATGCACACCCTGGCCAGATTAAGAGCTCCTGCTGATAGTTCTTCTCCTCTTCCCTCTCCCAGCAGTTTGTCCAGCACTGTGTCACTGCTGCTCCTTCCCCTGTAATGCTGTAGTCCAAGGGAAACGCATACTGCTGCACCCATGTTTGGAAGCAAGTGATTAATGCACAATCCTTGAAGTAAGTCCAAAGTCCTTCAGCACGTGCTACACCGCTCCCTGTAGACTTTAGTGATTTTGCATCCATGTGTTTGATCGGTATGAAGGAGGTAAATAAAATCTGTATGAACTAAAGTAGTTAATTATACATTAATTTCTTTGAAATAGTTTTCATGCATATTATATAAACTCAACACTAAAAGGCCACGGTTATTTTCAGTCCCTTTAAAACTAGTGACATTTCAGAGATTTTTTAAGTGTTCTCAATAAATCTCAAACATTTAATTCAAACATTATATTTGTAACTGTACGCAATGAATTCTGTCAGGAAAAGAAGCATATCCTTGGAAGTGGAGCTTTTGAGGATTGGAGCTCCTTATGTACAATGGTCCTTTTTGTTCTGAAAAGCTGTTTGGTAGAATTCTGTTTTGTGCTGCTAGGTGGAAAATACTGGGTTGACCTACATACTTCACAGAACTTGGCAGGTCTGTGTTACATATGATTATAAAATGCTCTCGATAGCAGTACTTTGAAAAATAGTTCAGTCACTGTATTTGTAGAGCATAATAATCAGAAATGACTATTGTGCTCCTGTGCACTAGCCGCTTTCAGTAGAAATAGAACTTGTGCTTTCTTTGTGTTTTTATTAAACACTAGTTGATCTTTGCTGTACTCAATGGAGTTGTGGCCAAGGACACATTTCAGAGGAAAGGTGGGAGGGAACTGAAGCAAGTCAGGAGAGGGTAGGAGGAAGATGGGGAGGAGGGAGGGAAACAAAGGAGAGGGCAGAGAGGGAGATGGTGAGGAGGTGGAAGGAAGATAAAATAGGAGAGATTAGGGGAGAGGAGGAAATAGAAGAGGGGAAGATAGAGGTAGTGAGGGCGAAGATAGGGTGGGGGAGTAAGATGGAGGGGAAATATTAAAGAGTGGGGGATGAGAGTTGCTGAGGCAGAAGAACATGAGGAAGGAGAGAATATAGGGTAGAGAAGATAAGAGAGGATTGAAGAAGATAAAAGGGGTGGTGGAAAAGGTATGGTGGGAGAGCAGTAGATCAGGGGTAGAGGGGGAGTCTTGTTTCCCTCTAATTTGTTGACATCTCTTACCTCACTGTTATTAATTCTGGAAAATGGAGCTTCAAACAAAAGTTGCAACTGAAGATGTGGAGTAGCAGAGAAAAATTTGCCCAAGTCCACAGGACCTGTCCCAAAATTTGGGAGTTCTATATTTCCAGCTTCTTTAGTGAACTCCTCAGAATTTATGTCCTACTTTTAGTTGTGTCATGAATTGCCAGACTCTTCTAGACTCCCCAATGCTATTAAAAAGACTACTTGATTGGGTCACTGATCATTTTTAAAACCGGAAGTGATTTTGTATGTAGTAAAGGGTCGAGCTGTGGGCAGGGCAAGCACACCTACTGCATTGTACATAGAAGGCTGCAATTAACTGAATCCTACGCCATTAAAAATAAATAAATGTGTGCTCCAAAAACTTTGCTAGTCAAAGATATTAAAGACTGCAGAGCCAAGGCAGGTGGGAAGAGTTAAGTACAGATTAGTCATGATGGGTTGAATGGAGGAACAGGGTCAACTGGCTGAAAAACCGACTCCTGTTCTGATATGGCTATCCTATAATCCATGCATATCTATGGAGAACTGTATCCGTCTTGGAATTTCATAGAAGAAGGCGCTGACAACAATTTGCATTTATATTGTGTCTTTACTACAGAAAAATATCCTAAGATATGTATGATAAATGGCTTTGAACAGAAAACCGCCTTTATTAAAATTTGGGGGAAAAAAAAGACCACGTAAACATTTCACAAACAATTTAATGGTGAAATATAAGAAGCACTGGTGATATGTTAAACACTATCCAAATGTTACTTTTGATGATTGATAATGAGAAATTATCAGGAGAATAACCATATAAAAATTGACGCCAAGCCATTAGGAAAGGTAAATAAAAGTTAGATTAACAGGTAGGTTTGAAAGGGGGTTATGAAGTGGAAGAGAGAGGATTGAGAGGTGGAGGGGTTTAGGTCACATACGCACACACGCACACAAAGGAAAATACTGCAGAGAGGCAAAGAACCAACCACAGAAGCTTCAATATTTGGCACTCTCTACAGAAATTGATCCATTCTCTCGTGAAAAGTTCCATTTGTACTCTAGACAGGTTTGGTAATATCAATACTCTGGGTAAGGAATTGATGAAGGGTCAATCACAAATCACAAGAAAGTCAGAGGATGATGTATTGGAGGTAGAGCATGATACCTGATAGCTTACATGATATGTTAGACCTTGAGCACTGAAGCTAAAATCTCAGGAGTGCTGTGATGAATGTGCAGAAAATCAGACTAATATGAAGGCACCATGAAAGATTTGCAAAGGTGTAGAGTGGAAGACAGGTATGGCAGCAGAATTCCAGGGCAGGATTTTGCATTTTGATCTTCATGATAAAACTCCTGTCCTGAACTCATACATTGTTAGATCTATCAACAAACAGCGATTTTGGAAGAATTATCAGGCAGAGGACATAGAAACATAGAAATCATAGAAACCCTACAGTGCAGAAAGAGGCCACCTGGCCCATCGAGTCTGCACCAAGCACAATCCCACCGATGCCCTACGCCCATATCCCTCCACATTTACCCGCTAATCCTTCTAATCTACGCATCCCAGGACACTAAGGGGCAATTTTTTTAGCAGGGCCAATCAACCTAACCCGCACATCTTTGGACTGTGGGAGGAAACCGGAGCACCCGGAGGAAACCCACGCAGACACGAGGAGAATGTGCAAACTCCACACAGACAGTGACCCAAATCGGGAATTGAACCCAGGTCCCTGGAGCTGTGAAGCAGCAGTGCTAACCACTGTGCTACCGTGCCGACATGCTGGCCTTCCAATTAAGGAAGAAGCAGCAGCCTGCGACTGCAGGTAAGAAAGAGAGTGGGCACCTCCATCTCCAGTCAAATTCTAATAATGTTGCTCTGATTGGCCTCTTGTGTAACCAACTTATCCACTTCTTGCATGTGGGCAGCCATTCCACCCCCAAACTGACCTCCAGTGAAATGACTCAGGGGTGGGATGGTGCCAGCAAGCTGTCTTGAAGGCTGGCAGTGCCAAATTATATGCCTGCCTCCCTCAGTTCAGGGGTTAAAACTTTGCCCTAGAAGTGAGGATAACTGAAGGAACTTACATGTGCCATAGAACAGATGTTCCATTGATAAAGTGAGGAATAAACTTCTATGGCCAAGCACCTTGGGTGTGCATATCTTTTGGAAATTGAAGTTTCCTGCAGTGTAATCTGAGGAGCCTGACTTGGTTTGTCTGACAATCCTCCTCCTCTTTCCCCTTAAACAAATAAACCCGTAAAGAAGGGAATTCCAATGGGTCAAAGCATCCTGCAGCGTTCCCCATCAATAGGGAGAAATAACCTAAAAAAAAGGGTGACATCCAACCGAAACAAGGAATGTCAATGTAAGGAGAAAAATAATTGTTAAAAAAAATCTAAAGTAATAAATGAATCATCTAATGGCATGCTGAAAATGACAGAATTTAAGGTGGATTATGCCATTCTGGACTGAATCCGTTATTTTCCTGGCTGCACCTTAGTTAGGGTATGTGCATCGAACACCTTCCCTCACTTCTGGCAGGGTTTGGAGCAGAGCTCAAATGGAGTATAAAACCAGCTGCTCAGCTCTCTATCCCAATTTACAGTTCCACAACCCTGGATAAACCCCCTGGGGATTTTTTTTTGTCCAACCAAATCATCAAAATTTCAGGGCCTGTTAACTTTGTATCTTCAACCATTAATCTTTCCCCTTAATCACTGATCTGATTTGTCTGGCATTTTGCCAGAGGGTCTGGCTTGGGTTTCAGTGAAAAGTAGATTTAACTTGCAAAAATGCAATTAATTATATATCGCGAGTAATCATTACAGTGTAAAACGACTGTAAATTACCTAATAAAATTAATTGAAAAGAATGCACACATTAAGAATGCCAAGGTTTGTACATGTTGTGGAACACTGGTAGAAGCATGAGCAGGGCCAGGATTCAAGCCTCCACGCTGGCACATCCAATTTTCGAATGGCTGCCATTTTTCCTATCAAAAGCTAGAAACAGGACCATCCTCAGTTAAGTCATGGAGTTATACTAATAAGGCCTGAAGCCTGTTATTTTGATTTCAGGCAAGGATTCCACCCAAGTAAACAACCTCACTCAAAGTAAATTAACATGTCAATTTGAAACTGACCTGGCCTGTTTTGAAATTCTTCTTAGAGCTGCCTTGCTGACAGCAGTGAATTCAGCCGATTCATTTCGCTGAACAAACCACTATGTCATACACACTGCATGAGGGCTCCATTTTTGTTGAAGCAGAAATGTTTGCAAACCATATTCGCCTGCAGCCAAGCAAGGTGGATGTTGAACTCCCCCCCCCCCCCCCATCTCTCACTTACCTTCTATTGTAGTCCCCAGCTTCGATAACACACCCAACTGTCTTTAATTGAACACTGAGCCTGCCTCTGGCTATTAGTGGGCTTGATGTGGAGATGCCGGCGTTGGACTGGGGTAAGCACAGTGAGAAGTCAGGTTAAAGTCCAACAGGTTTATTTGGAATCACAAGCTTTCGGAGTGTCGCTCCTTCTTCAGGTGAGTGAGTGGGCTGCCCTGAATATGTCACAGTGAGTGAGAGTTTGCCCGCAGAGTGTGGGTTTCTGATCCCCATTTCAACATGACAGCAGGGTTCAGAAGCCAACCCCGGAAAATCTGTTCCTTGTATCTATGAGCTTCACAGCATGTAATCAACAACAATGCTTTGCTCAAAATGTTAGTTATGATATAAATTTTGCATTTTAACTTAATTATTATATCCAAAATTTCAGGTGGGTTTTATAGGACCCGCAAAACCAAACTAATCAACTCTTAATTGATACTAAAAAATAAAAGCAAATTTTCACCTGCTATCCAGCTCTCCTGAGATTTCGGAATAATCTAGGAGAATCCATCATTACTAATTATGATTCCTGATGTTGTTCAGCAAGAACCTGTCAGATCCAAGAATTAGATTATTAGCTATGAGGAGAGATTGAATAAACTGGAATTGTTCTCCCTGGAAAGACAGAGACTGAGGGCGTCCTGATGGAAGTTTATAGAATTATGAAGGATATAGATAAGGTGAACAGTTGGAAGCTTTTTCCCAGGGCAGAAATGACAATTACAAGGGGGCACAAAGTTCAAGGTAAGGGGGGAAAGGTTCAGTGGAGATATGTGGGGGAAATTTTTTTTACACAGAGAGTGGTGGGGGCCTGGAATGCACTGCCACGTGAGGTAGTTGAGGAAGGGACACTTTAGCGACATTTAAGATTTATCTGGATAGACATATGAACAGACAGGGAATAGAGGGATACAGGCGGTTGTTCTAGATAGGACAATGTGATTAGCGCAGGCTTGGAGGGACGAAGGGCCTGTTCCTGTGCTGTACTGTTCTTTTTAGATTCCATAACTAACATAAATGGTATCACACCAAACTGAAAATTCAAGTAAGTTGAAATAACTTTCACAATTTAGAGTTATATCTTAAAGCTTATGTTATTGAAACTGCATATTCTGATTGAAACTTCAACTAACTGGTCAACTGTTCAAATACAGGTCTCCATTCAAGCCTCAATTTAAGAACCGCCCAGGTCTCAGGTTTCAGCTGCTGAGGCCTGCAAAAATCCACAAATGGAATACAATTAGCTTATTATATGAAAATAGGAACGTAAGGATTAGGAGTGGGAATGGGCCATTTGGTCTCTTGCACTTACTCCACCATTCAATTAGATCATGGTTGATTGTCTGCCTCAACACCATTTTCTCACACAATCTCCATATCCCTTGATCCCTTTAATATCTAGAAATCTATTGATTTCTGTTTTGAATATACTCAATGACTGAGCCTCCACAGCCCTCTGAGTACCCAGTCGAGCCAATTAAGAATTTTGTGCGCTTCAATGAGATCACCTCTCATTCTTCTAAACTCTAGACAATATAGGTTTTGTCTTCTCAACCTCTCCTCTTAAAAATGTAAAATAACATGATATATATAATGTAAAACACATATTTTCCTCACATTTCCTTTAAAATTACACATAGGTGTAGATCCACACATCACTCAAAAGAAGATAGTGTCACAGCAGGATGTTTGATGGTACTTAAAGAAATATGAATTTTGTCATAGGGGTGTGGAACACTGAGGCCTGAATTTTCACGCTGTCAGAAGCCTCATCCAAAATGGCGCTTGAGCCCTGAATCTGCATTGCTGGAGTAGTGCAGTGGGCCAGGAGACACCAGTGAGGGCCTGTAGCAGGACTCTGGACTGGTGTCTAGCCAATCATGAGTTTCCCAGGCAATGTTTTTGACATAATTACCTTCTAGCCGTAATTCAGCGCGAAGCTGATCACAACATGGAAATGCACATTTCCATATCATTAGCGTGCCTGGGATGGTGTTCTCCAGGCTCGCTAATATCCTTCTCCACCCCCACTGCCCCCGCTGGGAGAGGCTCCCACCAGCAGGGATTAAAACTGGTCTCCATCAACAGGGACCAAGTGTGATCACCCAGCTGGTGGGGACAGACGACATTGAGACACCACCCGGGAAGTTGCGGGCAGTGTCAGCCTGGCACCCTGGCAATGCCAGCACAGCCACCCTGGCACTGCCTAACAGGCACCCTGGCACTGCCTAACAGGCACCCTGGCACTGCTCGCCAGGCAGTGACCTCCTATGTGCTGCAAGGGTGAGTTCACACCTGTCTTCAGCTGGAAGGGCCCAGAAAGATTGCGACCTGAGTTTACACCGGCGCAAATGCCGTTTTAGTCCTCTTGCCAGAGTTTCCAGCCAAATGGGATTTGTGTCCGCCTCAAACGGGGCTGGAAAATCACCGCCACAATTCTGAAGAATAGCATGCAGCAAAGCTGTTGAGGTACTTAAAGCAGTTTTATTCGGTAATTATTCCTAAGTCTACATTTCCAATCAACATCCATAAAGGTGATGAAAACCATTTGTCTTTTCCATTGTAGTGCACTACTCTATTTGATCCAAATGCTGAAACTCTTCCAGAGGCGCAGGAATGTAGTCAATGGTCACATTAGCAATTTTATCATGAAACTGGTATTTGTAGAGGGCTCTCTATTTCATCTTATCAAGTCTGAGTACCATCAATCATCTGTTGCATGAGGGACCTTGTAATGTGTTTAACGTCCCAAAGCTCATCCTCAGTGTTGCTGACCTGAATACTCTATATTAGGATGAAGGTAACAGTTCTTATTCAAACATAAAATGTTACAGATAAGGCATTTAAATTGAACTAACTAGAATGGGAAGGGAAACAAGATGAGAACCATTTCATGAAGGTTTAAAAGGCAAACACAAATCACCCAGCAGTACTAAAGAAAACTGCTTTGGAATGGAAAAATCCACTGAGGTAGTAATTGAAAATACCCAAACAAAAATAGCATTTGTAACTGAAGTAGTGTTTTATATTGCTTCTATATTCTTAACACAGTGCTTGGCATCATCCCTACTGTGCACTTTAGAGAATTTCCTGAATATATATAAATAGTTCTTTAGGAAACATAGGCTTGGGTGGTAGGAGTTGTTTCCTAAGAGACCTGCCAGCTGTAATAATGTAACATAGGGAGCTGTTTTAAATTGTTACAGGGTAAGCTGTGTTCAAAGTGCCAAACCAAAGTGTAATTGTCACCTTCAGGTTCTTGCTGCTTATTATAATTCGGGTTCAAAAGTTTTAAACAAAATCACTATGACTATATAAAGTAGGACAGAAACAAACAATGGCCCTAAAATTACATTGTGGGATCCAGTGTATGACGGGTTAGCACATTTATTTTAAGCAGATTAATGTCTGCTAAAATAAGAGATAAATGAACTTCGGATAAACACATTAAACATTGTTCTCAAATATTATGCAGAATAATGCCAGAGTCAAATTCATGGGGTCAGAATAAATTATTCTTATACCTTGCCTTTGTAATTGCAAAATTTTCCAAAACACTTCACAATCCAGGGTTGGAGGGCAGAATGAAGAGAATAATTAGGTGAGACGATCTAAAGTTTATTCATTAGTCACAAGTAGGCTTACATTCACATTGTAATGAAGTTAGTGAAAATCCCCTTGTCGCCACACTCCGGCACCTGTTTGGGTACACTGAGGGAGAATTTAGCATGGCCAATGCACCTAACCAGCACGTCTTTGGACTGTGGGAGGAAACCGGGGCACCCGGAGGAAACCCACACAGACACAGGGAGAACGTGCAGACTCCACACGGACAGTGACCCAAGCCAGGAATCAAACCTGGGTCCCTGGTGCTGTGAGGCAGAAGTGCTAACCACTGTGCCACCGTGCCGCCCTAAGCTGTGATAGATGAGGTAGGTTCTTAAAAGAATATTTTGATGGTGAAGAAAAATGAAATGAGATAGAGGATTTAGGACATGAATTCCAGGCATCAATGCTATAATAGTAAGGAATGATATTAGAGAATGTATGTTAGTCCAGACTCGAAAGTGCACTGTGTTGCTTCACACTACCTTTGTGTTAATGCTTGGTACAACTTTTAACTGAATCTTCATCCCAAGGCAAAGGCAAGTTTGGAGGCAGGTGTGCCAGCAATTTCTCACTACCAGCCAACATGCCAGCCTCCTGGTATATTCCCACCTCCAGACTATTTTCAGGGAGGCAGTTTCTAGTGGGTGATGGTATCCACTCACCAGTGGCAGGTAGTCTATTGGGCCAATTAAAATATTAACTGAGGGCACCTCACACTGATTGTTGAACACTCCGATGCAGCTGGAGCTTGTAGATTGAAGAATGGCAGCCCCTAGGTTGCAAGCCTGGGTAGGCCAGAGGTGCATCCTGCAAGACAGCCCAGTGTAAATCCATTGAGTCATATCCACAATGATGGTGTGGCAGCTGTGGCCATGATATATTTTGTTCCATGTGCAAGTCTTCAGAGGGTACCTCCACCCTCACAGTCACCCACTTAAGTGACATTCTTCCTAGATGGGGCTGCCAGTCAACCCAAAGCCTCAATTAGGATCCTCAATTGTCCCTTTCAGTTTCATGCACCGCCCTGAAGAGAGTGCATCTCCTCGCAAATCTTCTCCTATGTCCTTCCAAGGCCAGGACAAGTGATGAAAAAACTTGGTCAAACAATTCTAAGCAGCCAAAGGCATAGCTGCCAATAGTGGAGAAATAAAAATTGGGTTTGCACAGGAGGTCAGAATTGCAAGATACATTGAGGGTTGCAGGGCTGGTGGAGGTTACAGAGATAAGAGTGAGGTCACTAGGGCTCTTGACCTTGAATTCAGCTTGATATCGGGATTGAGACCCTGGAATTAAAATTCAGCCTTCACATTAACTTGACCCTGAGTTAGGTTTTCGACCACATATTCTCTCCTACACCAAGAATACCTCATTCCTCTGCAATACTGCTTGTTTCCACCCTTGCCCTTATTGATGTACTGGTGAAACCCTCATTCGTGCCTTAGTTACTTCCAGACTTGACTATTTCTCGGTCAGCTTCCAACTTTCCATCCTCCATAAATTCAAGCCCATATTGTAACTAACACCAAGCCCTGTTTATCCATTATCCCTATGCTTGCTAACTTACATTGGCTCCTGGTGCAGAAATGCCTTGATTTTTAAATTTTCATTCTTACCTTCATATCCTTATGGCCTCACCCTTATCTCTGTAACCTCCATCAGCCCTGCAACCCTCCAATATCTCTTTCAGTTCTGGACTCTTGCACATACTTAGTTTCATCCCTCCACTATTGGCAGCTGCGCCTTTGGCTGCTAAAACTGTTTGACAAAGCTTTTGGTCACTTGTCTTAATCTCCCTTTAGGTGGCTCTATGTCAAATTTGTCCAATGATGCTCATATGAAGGGCCTTAGGATGTTTTTACTTTGTTACAAGTTGTAAATTTATAACCTTCTTGTTCACTATGATCTTTTTATTAACTATAATGTTTGATATAACCACTGTTCACTGTAATGCTGGGTACAACTTTGGGAGTTCAATGATGCTCAGCGGAAGCCTTGGTGGTGGGTGCTATGAATCTGTGAGTGCATTCATGTCTCTGTCTTTTTATGGGATGGGTTACAAAGGAGACTATGGCTGGGATTTTCCGTGCCCGTTCAATGCGGGCTCAAATCCTGTTAGAGCCAAAAACTCTTGCAAGAGGGCCATAAAAGGATTTGCACCAGGGAGATCTTGGAATGGGATCTTTCCCGCTGGCAACATCATCAGATTCATGTATAGAGAGGGCATGAACCTGATTATCATCAATTTAAATAAATTATAATATGCCTAAACGGCATCATGTCATTCCATAGAAACATAGAAAATAGGAGCAGGATGAGGCCATTTGGCCCTTCAAGCCTGATCCGCCATCCATTATGATCATCCAACTCAGTAACCTCATCCCACCATTCTCCCATATCCTTTGATCCCCTTTGCCCCAAGTGCTATACCTAACTGCTTCTTGAAAACATACAGGGCAGGATTTAACAGCCTCGATCGTCCCGAAACTGTAAAATCCCGCCCAAGGTCAACTGACCACTCCGATTCCCGTGGGAGGCGAGACAGTAAAATTCCGGCCACAATGTTTTGGCCTCAACTACTTTCTGGGCAGCAAATTCCACAGGCTGACCACTCCCTGGGTGAAGAAACTTCTCCTAAACGCTGTCCTAAATGGTGTGCCCTGGATCCTCAGACTCTGGACACCCCCACCATTGGGGACATCCCACTTGCATTTACCTTGTCTCGCCTTGTTAGAATTTTATAGATTTTTATGAGATCCCCCCTCATTCTTCTGAACTCCAGGAAATAGAATCCTAACCGACTCAATCTCTCCTCATACATCAGTCCTGACATCCCAGGAATCAGTCTGGTAAACCTTCGCACTCCCTCTCGAGCAAGAACATCCTTCCCTAGAAATGGAGACTAAAATTCTCACAATATTCCAGGTGTGGCCTCACCAAGGTGCTGTATAATTGCAGCAAGACAATACTCAAATTTTCCCGCTATGAAGGCCAACATACCATTTGCCTTTTTTACTGCCTGCTGCACCTGCATTTTTACCTTCAGTGAGTGGCGTACGAGGACACTTGGGTCTCATCGCACATTCCCCTCTCCTAATTTATGGCCATTCATATAGTAATCTGCCCTGCCATTTTTGCTACCAAAGTGGATTACCTCACGTTTATCCAAATTATAGTGCATCTGCCATTCATTTACCCACTCACTCAATGGGCAGAATTTTACCAGCTCGCCTCACCCATCGGTGGGCAAAATGAGTCGGTAAAATTAGGCAAGAGCCGAGAAATCAGTATCATGCCCGATTTCCCGGCTATCATGATTTTATGAGAGCCGAATTTACGGTGAGGCCATCCTCTTGCCGGAAGCGGGCAAGAGGCTGAATAATTTATTTAATTATGTTATAATGTGAATTAGCATGTTTAGTGAGTCCGGGCTCACTTGCCTTCATGGCCTCGCCGGGAGAGGCATTGATCCCTGCGGTGCCCCACTCGTTACTGCCTACCACTTGGAAAAAGACCAGTTTATTCCTACTCTTTGTTTCGTATCTGCCAACCAGTTTTCTACCCATCTCAATGCACTACCCCCAATTCCATGCGCTTTAATCTTACACGTTAATCTCTTATGTGGGACTTTGATGAAAGCCTTCTGAAAATCCAAATAAACCACATCCATTGGCTCCTCTCATCAACTCTACTAGTTATATCTTCTCTTAGTTCCTTCGGGGACATCAGATTTCATGCTGGCAGGTATCACTACTGCTCTCCAGCAGTTGGGATGACCACACTGGGGTTGCGGAGACCAGTGTAGCCCCTGGATGGTCAGGGACATGGCACCCTAGCAGTGTCCTGGCACCCTAGCAGTGCCAATCTGCCAGTGCCAGGTTGGCACTGCTGGGGCGGGGCAACGATGGGGAGAAGGGAGGGAGATTGCTGCCAACAGTGAATGGATGGCGGGAGTAGATTGCAGTGATAATGGGAGGGGAGAGGTCCCAATGTCCATTAGGGAAGTGGGGGGGAAGAGTCTGAAGATCTGGAGCGGAAGCCTGGCTATGTTTCTGGGGAGACATTTCACTATTTTTGGAGAAAACTCTGGCCAATGAAGTTACAGAGCTAAACAAATGATTCATCTACTAAATTAGATGATTGACTTCCAGAAATGCGTAAGATATTAACAGACAAGGCAAGCTTTTCTGTGAAACCTGATAGGATTTCCGAGCATCCTCTTCCTGTGTACCCTATAACTTTGTTAGGATTTAAAGTTTTTTAAAGTTTAAATTTTATTTATTAGTGTCACAAGTAGGCTTACATTAACACTGCAATAAAATCACCGTGGGAATTCCCTAGTTGCCACATGCCGGCGCCTGTTCGGGTACACCGAAGGAGAATTTAGCATGGCCAATGCACCTAACCAGCACGTCTTTCAGACTGTGGGAGGAAACCCGAGCTCCCGGAGGAAACCCACGCAGACACAGGGAGAACGTGTAGACTCCGCC
The DNA here is from genome assembly GCF_964213995.1 of Mustelus asterias. Taxonomy (NCBI): domain Eukaryota; kingdom Metazoa; phylum Chordata; class Chondrichthyes; order Carcharhiniformes; family Triakidae; genus Mustelus; species Mustelus asterias. The sequence goes on from NC_135826.1 coordinate 22,475,990, forward strand.
TCTTTTTTTGTAATTTTGTTTTTCTTCTGCCCTTTCATGAATTGGCTGTAAGTTGGTAGAGAAATAAATTATTCGACAAGCACGGTGCCTAGCACTGCTGCCTCACAGCGCCAGTGACCTGGGTTCAATTCCAGCCTTGGGTGACTGTCTGTCTGGGGTGCACATTGTCCCCGTATCTGCATGGGTTTCCTCTGGGCGTTCTGGTTTCCTCCCACACTCCAAAAATGTGTGGGTTAAGTGGATTGGCCTTGTTAAATTGACCCTTAGTGCCAGGGGGACAAATGGGGTAAATACATGGGGATAGGGCCTGGGTGGGATTGTTGTCGGTGCAGGCCCGATGGGCCAAATGGCCTCCTTTCTGCATTGTAGGGTTTCTATAATTCAATGCAAAAATAACGTAGAAATGGAAAGAGAAAAGCTTTTCTGCGAAATCTGCTCTTTTGAAGGTTGAATGTATCCAGTGTCATGGCTATAACAACCAAATCAGTAGAATTGCCTTGAAACTCATACAATTTTGTCACAGAATCAGTTTTATGGAGCAAAATGTTCCAGAATAATTTGGAGTGACTATTACTTACTCTGCACCAAAATTTCTTGGGATTTTCCATTTCTATCCTCGCTGATTCTTAAAGGCAATTAATGTAGCTGGGGTCCCAATAAAGTTTAACAAGGATCATGACTTTCCATAATTTGAACTAATATTTACACTGCCGTCACCAATGAATTGAAAAATATTCATGTGCCACAGATTTCAACTATTTACAATCTATATAAATGACTTGGATAAATGACTTGTGACCAAAGATATGGTTGCTAAATTTGCTGATGACATAAAGATAAGTAGGAAAGTAAGTTGTGTAGAGGACATAAGGAGGCTACAAAGTGATATAGATAGGTTAAGTGAGTGGGCAAAGATATTGCAATTGGAGTATAATGTGACAAAATGTGAAATTGTCCATTTTGGCAGGAAGAATAAAAATGAAGAATCAAAATGGAGAGATTGCAGAGCTTTGATATGCAGAGGGATCTAGGTGTCCCAGTGCATGAATCGCGATAGGTTAGTACATAGGTACAACAAGTAATTAGGCAAGTTAATAGAATGTTATTGTTTACTGCCAGAGGGAATGAATACAAAAGTAGGGAGATTATGCTTCAGTTATACAGGGCATTGGTGAGACCACATTTGAAGCACTGTGTACAGTATTCGTCTCCTTATTTAAGGAAAAATGTAAATACATTGGAAGCAGTTCAGAGAGTGTTCACTGGACTAATGTCTGGAATGGGCAGACTGTCGTATGAGGAAAGGCTATGCTTGTATCTGCGGAGTTTAGAAGAGTAAGAGATGATTTGATTGAAACATATAAGATCCTGAGATGTCTTGACAGGGTAGATGTAGAGAGATGTTTCCTTTTGTGAAAGAACAGAGGACTGGAGGTCATTGTTTAAAAACTCAGCTAATGTTCTGGGGACCCGGGTTCGAATCCTGCCACGGCGGATGGTGGAATTTGAATTCAATTTTTTTTAAAATCTGGAATTAAGAATCTACTGATGACTGTGAAACCATTGTTGATTGTCGGAAAAACCCATTTGGTTCACTGATGTCCTTCAGGGAAGGAAATCTGCCATCCTTACCCAGTCTGGCCTACATGTGATTCCAGAGCCACAGCAATGTGGTTGATTCTCAACTGCCCTCCAAGGGCAACTAGGAATGGGCAATAAATGCTGGCCAGCCAACGGCGTTCATGTCCCATGAATGAATTTTTAAAAAAGAATTTAGGATAATTATTTTTCTCTCAGAGGGAAGTGAGTCCTTGGAACTCTTCTTCAGAAGGCGGTGGACACTGAGTCTTTGGATATTTTCAAGGCAAAGATAGATAGATTCCTGATAAGCAAGGGGGTAAAATGATCTTACTGAATGGCAGAGCAGAAATGAGGTGCCAAGTGGTCTATTCCTGCTCCTGGTTTGTATGTTTGTATGACATTGATGGTCAGACAAAGGCCTGATTTATGTCCTAGAGGCACCCAAACTGGTATTTTTAGACAGCAGTCACAAGCTCCAAAATTAGCAGCATCTGTATGTCCACCTGTTTAAAGGTACAAAGCCCGGCTATGAGTGTGGCCGCAGATAATGATCAGAATCCACAAATGTGGGTGATTTCACATAAAAGCAGAGACTCTTAAGATGTGCCAAGAAGAATGGAGGAAAACCAGCCTGATTCACTGTTTTCTGGGACAGACGTTGACAAGGCATTGGTTGGTCCCTGGAATCACTCAAATGGCCATTCTTCATATGTGCAGCATGGGCGGTACGGTAACACAGTGGTTAGCACTGCTGCTTCACAGCACCAGGGATTCGGGTTCGATTCCTGGCTTGGGTCACTGTCTGTGTGGAGTTTGCACGTTCCCCCCGTGTCTGCGTGGGTTTCCTCCCACATTCTGAAAGACGTGCTGGTTCGCTGCATTGACCTGAACAGGTGCCAGACTGTGGCGACTAGGGGAATTTCACAATAACTTCATTGCAGTGTTAATGTAAACCTTACTTGTGACTAATAAATAAACTTTATTTTACTTATGTCTACCTGTAAAAGGACAGCAAAAGCCTATTAGGCAATGGGAAGTGTTACAGCTGAGTATAATCCTGTTCTGACCTACTATCCATGCATGCATTTCCACCAGCAGTTAACAGAAAGGGATCAGAAGCAAGGCTACGTTTCCCCTAACATTGTGGTCAATTATAGAAATTCTACTGCTACATCACAGAATAATTTGGTTTGGTCTACATAGAAGAAAAGTAAGAGAATATGAGAGAGGAGATAAAATAAAAATCAGGGAAGAAAGAAATCTTCAAAAATGTTTAATTTTTTTTGTAGATTATGGCTGTGATTTTCAAAAAAATATTAAGGGGGATCAGCTGAAGCGGTGATCGGGGGGAGGGGTGGTGATTGCTGATAGGCGCAGTGATCAGGGAAGGGTGAGGGGCAGTGGGGGGGGTGGGGTGATTGGCAGACGGGGTGATCAACCAGGGTGGCGTTCGGTGGGGGGATGTGCGATGCCCGTGGGCAGTGGGGGGGTTGTGGGGAATTGACAGATCTCCGAACGCACTGCGTACACACTCCACAAAGTGCACTGGAAGATCGGAACGCCGACGCAGTGGCACCCCTCGAACCCAGCAGCCGGCTTCCCGGTGTGAGTAAGCTCTGCCCACTCCCCCTGCTGGTGAGAATCACACTTGGACTCTTTTTTTCCTAATTGCTCTACGATTGTGTCCAGGAGCTCACCCCCCAAAAAAGTGCAATTCTGTCCCGTTTTCATGCTTGTTTGAGGCTGAGAAGTCTTTTGGTAAGATCGTCCCGAGAGCTGGGAGATGCATATTTAAATACTACTTTAAATATGCTCATCGACTTTGTGCCCTTTCTGGACCATTAGAAAGGGACCAGGATGATTGCAAACCATTTGGCTCCGGGCACAAAACCGATTTTTAGACCTGCAAGCTATTTTCCGGGATTGGTGTGATCTGTGCTAGATCGTCCCTTATATATTTGTTGCATTAATGTTACAGTAAAATATACATCCTTGAAACTGTAATTATTGTAACAATAGAGGATTGGACACATCCTAGTGCCCATAAGTTGCAAAAAATGTCAAATCTGGGTCCATTTTCAAGCTCTAATGTTGGCATTGTTAACCTCAAGGATGTGCACAAATTTTTGTATCACTATTGCTGCAGGCTGGGCAGATGGGTCTGTGGGTCCAATCATGACCTCCTGTCTCCGTTACTGAGTTTCCATTTTGCGAGTGGAGCCTTGTATAAATTGGTCCTCACTAAGTACGCATATTCATAGCTCGACTTTTCTCAAGTGCAGGTTGCAGCATCATGTGTTGCCAGCTCACGACTTCATTAAGGAGGCGTTACGTCAAATGGATACCCGGAGGAATAGAAAAGCATCAGATTGTCAAACTTTGCCAGTTGTGCGTCACATGCTTTGTTGAATGCTTGAATTGTGGGCATTGCAATCATACAATCCCACGGTGCACCATTCCAATCCTGGGGAATCACTGTTGAGTTGGAAAATGAGATGTACAGGCACTTTGATGGTGTTCTTTGAAAGAGCTATTGCAGGCGTGATTGGCCAAATCCTCTCCGGTGCTGCATTATTCCATAATATTACAATTCTCCTATGATTCCTCCCCTCTCCCTAGAATCAGACGTTGGTTCCAGGCTCCAGAACATGCAATACATGAGGAGAAATGAACCAACTGTATCTTACGGAGTGGTGCTTTTAGTTGCATTATTGCAAGGGGCATCTTTTTCTCCTACAAAACTCAGTGAAGCAAGACTTCTACAGCAAGCCAATTCTGGCATGGCTGAATTAATACCCAAGCTGTCAGAGGTTTCAACTCGCCCACTCAGGTGCACTACTGGAGTCACATTACCTTCTATTATCAAGCAAAGAGCAAACAATTCTGTGAAATTACTGGGACTCCTGGAAGAGTTGCGTTACGACATTAACAGCTCTACACTTGTTGATCAGAGTGGGGTTCTCATCAGAAGTACCAACCCATTTTATTTCCAAATTTAACCAGTGCTGCCTACACATTCTGTGTCATTACTATGATTTATTTTTCAATGTTCAAATCAGTAATATAATAATTAAAAATCCCTGCATTGCTTTTAGTATAATTGGATAATAGTATACTTTGTTAAGCATAATTTCCTTTCTTTTTGATTCTAGTCAACAGCACAAACATGTGTAGGACAATTGCATAACAAGGCTACATGCTGCATTTGGAATAACAATATCAGACATGTTGCTTAATTATTTGCAGCAGAACAGTTGAAATGTCCAAAGCTATAAAAACAATACATTGATTGTTGTTTATCCCTTTCAGATGTTTCTTTCAAGTTGTTTTCCATGTTTTTATATAAGGCATTTCAAGTTCACACGCTGTTTCGAAAAGATGGGAGCATCAGGATATTTAACTAAACAATTTAGCTATATGTGTCCAGTTCAAAATAGTTTAAAATTAAAGGTTCAGAATGAATAACATGCAAGTATAACTAATGAAAATAATATTTGTTGACTTCTGCTAGAAATATAGAAGAATAGTTGGTGAATACACAATTGAGCTTTGGTTTGGTGCTTCCCAGAAGAGCCTTTTGACACTTGTTATTGGAACCAGATCAAACTGTTCCAGCCCGAGTAGCCATCTTCAAGAAAACAGAACATTGGCAGTTGCAGTTAAGTTGCTGTTACAGTTAAGTTGAGCAAATATATTTAGCTGAAAAAAGTATGTTTTGATTTAATTATTCAATATTGAAATCAATCCCTGCCACCTCCAGTCAATATCCCCTCTGTCTCCTGTCAATTCCCCCATCAAGGCCTCAGGAAATTCCCACCTCCCCTCCCCTCTGGAAAATTCTTCCCTACCCATTCCCCCCTCTGTCAGTCGCCCTCCACTTCCAGTCCAGTCAATCTGCCTCCTCTTCCTGTTTTATCAATCTCCCCTCTTGTTAATCCTCCTCCCCTCCCGTCAATCTCCCCTCCCCACCCTATAAATTCTCCATCCCCCATTAATCCCCATTTCCTTCTCAAAACCCCCTGCCCCTTCTGTAAACCCTCCTTCCACCTGATATCGATCTCCCTACCTGCTCAATCCCACTCCCCCCCTGCTGTCACTCCCCCTCCCCCTGCTGTCACTCCCCCCATTGCTGTCACTCCTCCCTCCACCACTTGCTGTAACTCCGCTCTCCCCACTTGCTGTCACTTTGCCCTTCCCCCTTGCTGTCACCTCCCCTGTTGCTGTCACTCCTACTCCCCCATTGCTGTCACCTCCCCCTCCTCACTGTCACTCCCTCCTCCCCTTGTTGTCACTCCTCCCTCCCCCCTGCTATCACTCCCCCCCTCCTGTCACCTCCCACCTACTATCACTCCCTCTCTTGCTGTCACCCCCTCCCCCCCTTTGCTGTCACCCCCTCCCCCCCTTTGCTGCCACCCCCTCCCCCCCTTTGCTGCCACCCCCTCCCCCCCTTTGCTGTCACCCCTCTCCCCCTTTGCTGTCACTCCCTCCCCCCCTTTGCTGCCACCCCTCTCCCCCTTTGCTGTCACCCCCCCTCCACCCCTTTGCTGCCACCCCCCCTCCACCCCTTTGCTGCCACCCTCCCTCCACCCCTTTGCTGCCACCCTCCCTCCACCCCTTTGGTGCCACCCTCCCTCCACCCCTTTGGTGCCACCCCTCTCCCCCTTTGCTGTCACCCCCCCTCCACCCCTTTGCTGCCACCCCTCTCCCCCTTTGCTGTCAGCCCCCTCTTCCTCCCCTCCCCGTCCATCTCCTGTCAATACCCCCCATACCTGTCAGTCCCCTTGATTTGATTTATTGTCACATGTATTAGTATACAGTGAAAAGTATTGTTTCCTATGTGCTCTACAAACAAAGCATACCATTTATAGAGAAGCGGCATAGTAGCACAGTGGTTAGCACTGCTGCTTCACAGCTCCAGGGACCCGGGTTCGATTCCCGGCTTGGATCACTGTCTGTGTGGAGTTTGCACATTCTCCCCGTGTCTGCGTGGGTTTCCTCCAGGTGCTCCGGTTTCCTCCCACAGTCCAAAGATGTGCGAGTTAGGTTGATTGGCCATGCTAAAATTGCCCCTTAGTGTCCTGAGATGCGTAGGTTAGTGGGTAAAATATATGGGGATAGGGCCTGGGTGGGATTGTGGTCGGTGCAGACTCGATGGGCCGAATGGCCTCTTTCTGTACTGTAGGGTTTCTATGATTTCGAAGAAAACGAGAGAGTGCAGAATATGATGTTACAGTCATAGCTAGGGTGTAGAGAAAGATCAACTTAATGCGAGGTAGGTCCATTCAAAAGTCTGATGGCAGCAGGGAAAAAGCTGTTCTTGAGTCAGTTGGTACATGACCTCAGACTTTTGTATCTTTTTGGTAGCACAGTGGTTAGCACTGCTGCTTCACAGCTCCAGGGACCTGGGTTCGATTCCCAGCTTGGGTCACTGTCTGTGTGGAGTTTGCACACTCTCCTCGTGTCTGCGTGGGTTTCCTCCGGGTGCTCCGGTTTCCTCCCACAGTCCAAAGATGTGCGGGTTAGGTTGATTGGCCATGCTAAAATTGCCCCTCAGTGTCCTGGGATGCGTAGATTAGAGGGATTAGTGGGTAAAATATGTAGGGATATGGGGGTAGGGCCTAGGTGGGATTGTGGTCGGTGCAGACTCGATGGGCCGAATGGCCTCTTTCTGTACTGTAGGGGTTCTATGAATTTCTATGGAAGAAGGTGGAAGAGAGAACGTCCGGGGTGCTGGCTGCTTTGCCAAGGCAGCGGGAAGTGTAGACAGAGTCAATGCATGGGGGACTGGTTTGCGTGATGGATTAGGCTACATTCACCACCTTTTGTAGTTTCTTGCAGTCTTGGGCAGAGCAGGAGCCATACCAAGCTGTGATACAACTAGAAATAATGCTTTCTACGGTGCATCTGTAAAAGTTGGTGAGAGCCAGAGCTGACATGCCAAATTTTCTTTGTCTTCTGAGAAAGTAGAAGCATTGGTGGGCTTACTTAACTATAGTGTCGGCATGGGGGGGACCAGGACAGGTTGTTGGTGATCTGGACATCTAAAAACCTGAAGCTCTCGACTCTTTCTACTTCATCCCCGTTGATGTAAACCGGGGCACGTTCTCCTCTACGCTTCCTGAAGTTGATGACAATCTCTTTCATTTTGTTGACATTGAGGGAGAGATTATTGTTGCCGCACCAGTTCACCAGATTCTCTATCTCATTCCTGTACTCTGTCTCGTCATTGTTTGAAATCCAACCCACTACAGTCGTGTTGTCAGCAAACATGAAAATCGAGCTGGAGGGGAATTTGGCCACACCCTTCCCCTCCTGTCAAACCCCTTCGCCTCCAGCAACCCCCCCACCTCGCCCTTCTGCCAATTACCCCTCCCTGTTAATCCCCCTCTGGCCCTCCCTATGCTGTCAATCCCCCTCCTGTCAATTCTCTTCCTTCTGTCAACTACTATCAATCTGCACTCTCCCGTCAATCTCCCCTCTCTTTCAATCACCCTTCCCTGTCAAACATCCTGCCCATAATCCCCACTCCCCCTCCATCAACCCTCCTACCCATCAGTCTCCCCTCCCATTAAAACCCAAACCCTCTTCCTCCTGGCAATTTCCTTCTCCTCCCTCATTAAACAATCCCACCTTCCATCACCAATCAATCCCATTCCCCTCCAACTCCTCTTACTCCCTCTCCACCATCCCATCCTCTCCCCTCTGTCAATCCCCCTCCTGTCATTCCCCTCCTATTAGTCCCCCTCCCCCTCCTGTCAGTCCCTCCTCCTGTCAGCCCAACCCCCCCCTCAACCCAGCCCCCCTCATCTCTTCTGTCACTCTCCTCCTCCATCTCACTCTCCCCTTGCTGTCACTCCTCCCTCCCCCTTGCTCTCGCTCCCCCGTTTTGCTCTCACTCCCCCTCTTCTGTCACCTCCTCCATCTCACTCTCCCCTCCCCCCTTGCTGTCTCCTCCCCCCTTGCTCTCACTCCCCCCTTCCCCTCACTCCTCCTCTTCTGTCACTCTTCTCTATCTCACTCCCCCCCTTGCTATCACCTCCCCCTCCCTGTCACATCCCCCTTTTTGCTCTCACTCCCTCCTTCTGTCACTCTCCTCCTCCATTTCACTCTCCCCACCCCCCTTGCTGTCACCCTCCCCCCTGCTCTCACCTCCCCACCCCCTTGCTGTCACTCCCCCGCTTTCCCCAGTCACTCCCTCCCTCTCCCCAGTCACTCCCCCCCCAGTCAGTCGCTCGTCCCCCCCCCAATCAGTCGTTCGCCCCCCCCAGTCCGTCACTCGCCCCCCCAGTCCGTCACTCGCCCCCTCCCCCAGTCGGTCACTTGCCCCCCAAGTCAGTCACTCGCCCCCCCTTGTCACTCTCCCCCCAGTCACTCTCCCCCTCCCTCCCCAGTCACTCCCCCCTCTCCCCCCCCAGTCACTCCCCCTCTCCCCCCAGTCACTCCCCCCTCTCCCCCTGTCACTACCCCCTCTTCCCCCCAGTTACTCCCCCCTCTCCCCCGTCCCTCCCCCCAACCCCCCGTCCCTCCCCCCTCCACCCACAGTCACTCCCCTCCCCCCCAGTCACTTCCCCCTCTCCCCCCTCAGTCACTCCCCCCCGCCCCCCGAGTCACTCCTCCACCAGTCACTCCCCCTCTCCCCCCCCAGTCATTCCCCCTCTCCCCCCGAAACTACCCCCTCTTCCCTCCAGTCACTCCCCCTCTCCCCCGTCCCTCCCCACTCCCCCATCCCTCCCTCCCCCAGTCACTCCTCCCTCTCCCCCCAGTCACTCCCCCCTCCCCCCCAGACACTCCCCCCTCTTCCCCCCGTCCCTCCCCCCTCTTCCGCCCGTCCCTCCCCCCTCTTCCCCCCGTCCCTCCCCCCTCTCCCCCCATCCCTCCCCCCACCCCCCCATCCCTCCCCCCTCCACCCCCAGTCACTCCCCCCTCTCCCCTCCCAGTCACTCCCATCTCTCCCCCCCAAGTCACTCCCCCACCAGTCACTCCACCTCTCCCCCCCCCAGTCATTCTCCCCTCAGTCACTCCCCCCCAGTCACTCTCCCCACCCTCCCCCAGTGATGCCCCCCTCTCTCCCCCAGTCGTGCCCCCCTCTCTCCCCAGTCGCTCCCCCCTCCCTCCCCAGTCGCTTCCCCCTCTCCTCCCCCAGTCGCTCACCCCTCTCCTCCCCTAGTCGCTCCCCCCTCTCCTCCCCTAGTCGCTCCCCCCTCTCCTCCCCTCCCCCAGTCGCTCCCCCCTCTGCCCCCCAAGTCACTCCCCCTCTCCCCCCCCAGCCACTCCCCCTCTACCCCCTCAGTCACTCCCCCCTCTACCCCCCAGTCACTCCCCCCTCTACCCCCCAGTCACTCCCCCCTCTACCCCCCAGTCACTCTCCCCTCTACCCCCCAGTCACTCCCCCCTCTACCCCCCAGTCACTCCCCCTTCTACCCCCCAGTCACTCCCCCCTCTACCCCCCAGTCACTCCCCCCTCTACCCCCCAGTCACTCCCCCCTCCACCCCCCAGTCACTCCCCCCTCTATCCCCCAGCCACTCCCCCATCTACCGCCCCAGTCACTCCCTCTATCCCCCCAGTCACTCCCTCCTCTACCGCACTCCCCTCTCTACCACCCTTGCCACCTCTACCCCCCTGCCCCCACTACCCTCCTGGCCCCACTACCCCCCGCTAGCCCCAGTCACTCCTCCTTTACCCCCCAGTCACTCCCCCCCAGTCACTCCCCCCTCTACCCCCCCAGTCACTCCCCCCTCTACCCCCCCAGTCACTCCTCCTCTACCCCCCAGTCACTCCCCTCTCTACCCCCCTGTCATACCCTCCTCTACCCTCCCAGTCACTCTCCCCTCTACACCCCTCCCCAGTCACTCCCCCCCCTCTATCCCCCCAGTCACTCCCTCCTCCGCCCTCTACAGTCCCCTCCCCCCTCTCCTGCCCCCTCCCCCTCTACCCACCTTGCCACCTTTACTCCCCCGGCCCTCTCGACCCCCAGTCACTCAGCCCTCTGCCACCCCAGCCACTACCCCTGCCGCTCCCCCCCCCCCCAGCTACTCCCCTCTCTGCCCCCCCAGCCACTCCCCACTCGGCCCCCCCAGCCGCTCCCCCCTCTGCCACCCCCAGCCGCTCCCCCCTCTGCCACCCCCCAGCCGCTCCTCCCTCTGACAGTCCCCAGCCGCTCCCCCCTCTGACAGCCCCCAGCCACTCCCCACTCTACCCCTCACCCCAGCCACTCACCCTTCTACCCGGCCCCAGCCACTCCCCCCTCTACCCCCCAGCCATTCCCCCCTCTAACCCCCCCCAGCCGCTCCCCCCTCGATCCCCCCCCAGCCGCTCCCCGCTCCAACCCCCCAGCCGCTCCCCACTCTACCCCCCCAGCCGCTCCCCCTCTACCCCCCCAACCGCTCCCTCCTCTACCACCCCCAGCCGCTCCCCCCTCTACCACCCCCAGCCACTCCCACCTCTACCCCCCCAGCCGCTCCCCCCTCTAACCCCCCAGCCGCTCCCCCTCTACCCCCCCAGCCACACCCCCCTCTACCCCCCAGCTGCTCCCCCCTCTACACCCCTCAGCCGTTCCCCCCTCTAACCCCCCCCGAGCCACTCCCCCCTCGAACCCCCCCAGCCGCTCACCCCTAACCCCTAACCCCCCCCCAGCCGCTCCCCGCTCTAACCCCCCCCAGCCGCTCCCCACTCTATGCCCCCAACCACTCCCCCCTCTACCACCCCCAGCCGCTCCCCCCTCTACCACCACCAGCCACTCCCCCCTCTACACCCCCAGCCGCTCCCCCCTCTACACCCCCAGCCGCACCCCCCTCTACAGCCCCAGCCGCAACCCCCACTAACTCCCCAGCCGCTCCCCCCTCTAACTCCCCAGCCGCTCCCCCCTCTAACTCCCCAGCCGCTCCCCGCTCTAACTCCCCAGCCGCTCCTCCATCTAACTCCCCAGCCGCTCCCCCCTCTAACCCCCCAGCCGCTCCCCCTCTACCCCCCAGCTGCACCCCCCTCTACCCCCCCAGCCGCTCCCCCCTCTACCCCCCCAGCCGCTCCCCCCACTACACCCCCAGCGGCTTCCTCCCCTACTGCCCCAGCCGCTCCCCCCTCTACACCCTCAACCGCTCTCCCCTCTACAGCCCCAGCCGCACCCCCCTACACCCCTCAGCCGCTCTCCCCCCAGCCGCACCCCCCTCTACCCCCCCAGCCGCTCCCCCTTCTACCCCCCCAAGCGCTCCCCCCTCTACCCACCCCAGCCGCTCCCCCTCTACCTCCCCAGCCGCTCCCCCCTCTACACCCCCCAGCCGCTCCGCCCTCTACCCCCCAGCCGCTTCCCCCTCTACCCCCCAGCCGCTCCCCCCTCTACCCCCCCCCGCTGCTTCCCCCTCTACCCCCCCAGCCGCACCCCGCTCTACCCCCCGCAGCCGCTCCCCCCTCTACCCCCCCAGCCGCTCCCCCTCTACCCCACCCCCCAGCCGCTCCCCCCTCTACCCCACCCCCAGCCGCTCCCCCCTCTACCCCACCCCCAGACGCTCCCCCCTTTACCCCACCCCCAGCCGCTCCCCACTCTACCCCACCCCCAGCCGCTCCCCACTCTACCCCATCCCCAGCCGCTCCCCACTCTATCCCACCCCAAGGCGCTCCCCACTCTACCCCACCCCCAGCCGCTCCCCACTCTACCCCACCCCCAGCCGCTCCCCACTCTACCCCACCCCCAGCCGCTCCCCTCTCTATCCCACCCCCAGCCGCTCCCCCCTACCCCCCCTCAGCCCCCCCAGCCATTCCCCCCTCTCTGTCCCCTGCCCCAGCCACCACCCTCTCTGTCCCCCACCCCCCCTCTCTGTCGCCCGCCACAGCAACCCCTCTCTCCGTCCCCCGCCCCAGCCACCCCCCTCTCCGTCCCCGGCCCCAGCCACCCCCCTCTCCGTCCCCCGCCCCAGCCACCACCCCCTCCGTCCCACGCCCCAGCCACCCCCTCTCCGTCCCCCGCCCCAGCCACTCCACTCTCCGTCCCCCGCCCCAGCCACCCCCCTCTCCGTCCCCCGCCCCAGCCACCCCCCTCTCCGTCCCCCGCCCCAGCCACCACCCCCTCCGTCCCCCGCCCCAGCCACCACCCCCTCCGTCCCCCGCCCCAGCCACCCCCTCTCCGTCCCCCGCCCCAGCCACTCCACTCTCCGTCCCCCGCCCCAGCCACCCCCTCTCCGTCCCCCTCTCCGTCCCCCGCCCCAGCCACCCCCCTCTCCGTCCCCCGCCCCAGCCACCCCCCCTCCGTCCCCCGCCCCAGCCACCCCCCCTCCGTCCCCCGCCCCAGCCACCCCCCTCTCCGTCCCCCGCCCCAGCCGCTCCCCCCTCCCCGTCCCCCGCCCCAAACGCTTCCTCCTCCCCCTCCCCGTCCCCCGCCGCAGCCGCTCCCCCCTCCCCGTCCCCCGCCCCAGCCGCTCCCCCCTCCCCGTCCCCCGCCCCAGCCGCTCCCCCCTCCCCGTCCCCCGCCCCAGCTGCTCCCCCCACCCCGTCCCCCGCCCCAGCCGCTCCCCCCTACCCCGTCCCCCACCCCAGCCGCTCCCCCCTCCCCGTCCCCCGCCCCAGCCGCTCCCCCCTCCCCGTCCCCCGCCCCAGCCGCTCCCCCCTCCCCGTCCCCCGCCACAGCCGCTCCCCCCGCCCCGTCCCCCGCCCCCCGTCTCCCGCCACAGCCGCTCCCCCCTCCCCGTCCCCCGCCCCAGCCGCTCCCTCGCTGCTCCCCCCTCCCCGTCCCCCGCCCCAGCCTCTCCCTCGCCGCTCCCCCCTCCCCGTCCCCCGCCCCAGCCGCTCCCCCCTCTAACTCCCCAGCCGCTCCCCCCCTCTAACTCCCCAGACGCTCCCCCCTTTAACTCCCCAGCCGCTCTCCCCTCTAACTCCCCAGCCGCTCCCCCTCTAACTCCCCAGCCGCTTCCCCCTCTAACTCCCCAGCCGCTCCCCCCTCTAACTCCCCAGCCGCTCCCCCCTCTAACTCCCCAGCTGCTCCCCCCTCTAACTCCCCAGCCGCTCCCCCCTCTAACTCCCCAGCCGCTCCCCCCTCTAACTCCCCAGCCGCTCCCCCCTCTAACTCCCCAGCCGCTCCCCCTCTAACTCCCCAGCCGCTCCCCACTCTAACCCCCCAGCCGCTCCCCCTCTACCCCCCAGCCGCACCCCCCTCTACCCCCCCAGCCGCTCCCCCCCTACCCCCCCAGCCGCTCCCCCCCTACCCCCCCAGCCGCTCCCCCCTCTACCCCCCCAGCCGCTCCCCCCTCTACCCCCCAGCCGCTCCCCCCACTACACCCCCAGCCGCTTCCTCCCCTACTGCCCCAGCCGCTCCCCCCTCTACACCCTCAACCGCTCTCCCCTCTACAGCCCCAGCCGCACCCCCTCTACACCCCTCAGCTGCTCTCCCCCCAGCCGCACCCCCCTCTACCCCCCCAGCTGCACCCCCTTCTACCCCCCTAGCCGCTCCCCCCTCTACCCACCCCAGCCGCTCCCCCCTCTACACCCCCCAGCCGCTCCCCCCTCTACCCCCCAGCCGCTCTGCCCTCTAACTCCCCAGCCGCTCCCCCCTCTACCCCACCCGCTGCTTCCCCCTCTACACCCCCAGCCGCACCCCGCACTACCCCCCACAGCCGCTCCCCCCTCTACCCCCCCAGCCGCTCCCCCCTCTACCACCCACAGCCGCTCCCCCCTCTACCCCACCCCCCGCCTCGCCCCCCTCAACCCCCCCCAGCCGCTCCCCCCTCTACCCCACCCCCCAGCCGCTCCCCCCTCTACCCCACCCCCAGCCGCTCCCACCTCTACTCCACCCCCAGCCGCTCCCCCCTTTACCCCACCCCCAGCCGCACCCCACTCTACCCCACCCCCAGCCGCTCCCCACTCTATCCCATCCCCAGCCGCTCCCCACTCTATCCCACCCCCAGCCGCTCCCCACTCTACCCCACCCCCAGCCGCTCCCCACTCTACCCCACCCCCAGCTGCTCCCCACTCTATCCCACCCCCAGCCGCTCCCCCCTACCCCCCTCAGCCCCCCCAGCCGCTCCCCCCACTCTGTCCCCTGCCCCAGCCACCCCCCTCTCTGTCCCCACACCCCCTCTCTGTCACCTGCCCCAGCAACCCCCCTCTCCGTCCCCCGCCCCAGCCACCCCCCTCTCCGTCCCCGGCCCCAGCCACCCCCCTCTCCGTCCCCCGCCCCAGCCACCACACCCTCCGTCCCCCGCCCCAGCCACCCCCTCTCGGTCCCCCGCCACAGCCACTCCACTCTCCGTCCCCCGCCACCCCCCATTCCGTCCCCCACCCCAGCCACCCCCCTCTCCGTCCCCCGCCCCAGCCACCACCCCCTCCGTCCCCCGCCCCAGCCACCCCCTCTCCGTCCCCCGCCCCAGCCACACCCTCTCCGTCCCCCGCCCCAGCCACCCCCTCTCCGTCCCCCGCCCCAGCCACTCCACTCTCCGTCCCCCGCCCCAGCCACCCCCTCTCCGTCCCCCGCCCCAGCCACCCCCCTCTCCGTCCCCCGCCCCAGCCAACCCCCTCTCCGTCCCCCGCCCCCGCCCCAGCCGCTCCCCCCTCCCCCGCCCCAGCCGCTCCCCCCTCCCCGTCCCCCGCCCCAGCCGCTCCCCCCTCCCCGTCCCCCGCCCCAGCCGCTCCCCCCTCCCCGTCCCCCGCCCCAGCCGCTCCCCCCTCCCCGTCCCCCGCCCCAGCCGCTCCCCCCTCCCGTCCCCCGCCCCAGCCGCTCCCCCCTCCCCGTCCCCCGCCCCAGCCGCTCCCCCCTCCCCGTCCCCCGCCCCAGCCGCTCCCCCCTCCCCGTCCCCCGCCCCAGCCGCTCCCCCCTCCCCGTCCCCCGCCCCAGCTGCTCCCCCCTCTCCGTCCCCCGCCCCAGCCACGCCCCTCTCCGTCCCCCGCCCCAGGCACCACCCCCTCCGTCCCCCGCCCCAGCCACCCCCTCTCCGTCCCCCGCCCCAGCCACTCCACTCTCCGTCCCCTGCCCCAGCCACCCCCTCTCCGTCCCCCTCTCCGTCCCCCGCCCCAGCCACCCCCCTCTCCGTCCCCCGCCCCAGCCACCCCCCCTCCGTCCCCCGCCCCAGCCACCCCCCTCTCCGTCCCCCGCCCCAGCCGCTCCCCCCTCCCCCTCCCCGTCCCCAGCCCCAGCCGCTCCCCCCTCCCCGTCCCCCGCCGCAGCCGCTCCCCCCTCCCCGTCCCCCGCCCCAGCTGCTCCCCCCTCACCGTCCCCCGCCCCAGCCGCTCCCCCCTACCCCGTCCCCCGCCCCAGCCGCTCCCCCCTCCCCGTCCCCCGCCCCAGCCGCTCCCCCCTCCCCGTCCCCCGCCCCAGCCGCTCCCCCCTCCCCGTCCCCCGCCCCAGCCGCTCCCCCCTCCCCGTCCCCCGCCCCCTGTCCCCCGCCCCAGCCGCTCCCCCCTCCCCGTCCCCCGCCCCAGCCGCTCCCTCGCTGCTCCCCCCTCCCCGTCCCCCGCCCCAGCCGCTCCCTCGCCGCTCCCCCCTCCCCGTCCCCCGCCCCAGCCGCTCCC